>NW_010238521.1:0-5944 GCF_000690775.1 Eurypyga helias | reverse complement strand
TTTGTTGTTTCTCACAGGGACATGGTGTCCTTTTTTAAATCCTTCTTTAGTAATCTTTTAATTTCATCAGTGATTGTTGGTGACCTTTACAACTGAAAATGCAACAGTTATGTGCAGTCCATTAATCTGAAACCGGTATTACTTATTAACCTCCTGGTCTGGAAAGGCTTTCCATAGCCTCTGTTTAGGAGCACTTTCAAACAAAGGACAAGAGCCCTGAGATATGAAAGATGTTTGGTAGCATTTGTTCCTCTGTTGTCTGTTTAAATCCTGAGAGGACCTATATACAGATTATAAGGACTGAAGATCTGTCTTTGTTGGATAGTACATACCTAATGTACAGATTAGGTGTTAATTCCTTGGTTTTGTTTTAATGTAATCTGCAGGGGTTTTTCCTAAATTAGCTGGAGGCAATTTTTGCTCTGCAGGATGCTGATCTCATCTAGATTTCAGAGAAAGAATGCTGAGTTTCTTTGTCAGTCTGCTTGTTCCCAGGCATTTACTGGAGTAGCTTTTAGTCTCCACTACGGACAGTCCAGGATGATAAGCACACGGTTAGCGGCAGCCATTCACTAACCTCTGCAGTACTCTGTTCAGAGGAAAGTGAGGAGTGGCTATCATCCAAACATGCTTTTCATCGATGAATTTCAGAAGAAGTAATAAAGAAGAAAGTTAAGAAAGAAGGCTTTTATTTCTTGCAGAAGCAGATTTATTTGCTCGGTGGAAAAGGTGGTAGAACCCCAGATGGGAGAGCCAGCTGAAACTTTTTTAAAATCCTGAGGTACTAGAATATACTCAAAAATGCTCAGATAGACAAAAACTCATATAGGTACTGCTTTTTTGAAAATGTCTGTGAGCTGTTGATGACATCTGAAAATAAATGCAAAAAGGATTTACATTTGCTTGTTTGAGTGGTTGAGCGCCCTTGACAGATGAGCAGTGAATCCCATGTTCGGAAGAGAGAGGGCACGTGGGAAAAGATGAGCTTAAGCCAATTACGGGTGTGAGATGCTGATGCTGTGGCTGTTTGTCTGTCTCGCGTTTTTGAGTATAGAAATGCTAATAAGATATGTTGGTGTATTCCTGGGATATTAGTACATTTTCATCACCAGATATCTGAAATACATACTAGAATTTGAATTTTTAACGTGCCTTGCTCACAGATCCAAGCAATGTTACTGTTCCACCTTGTCAGTCTCCAAAGCTACATAAATTCCCACTTTGAATAATAAATTTAGGGCATGATTTCAGAACCAGCAATCACTAGCTGATGTCATGAGTTGACTGAATTTCAGAATTTTTTGCTACATTAATTGATTGCTTTTCAAATGAGAGTAGAGTTATATGTACCAACATTTCTACTTATATTAACATTTGTTATTACAAGTTATGATTTATCTGCAACTTAAAAGTGTATCAAAAATATAGCATGAAAGAATGCTTTTCTTAATTATCTACTTTACAGTCAATTGTTCAGTTGCAGGTAAGACTTTCCTGTCACAAAAGCATCATTCTATATTGCAACTTTTTACATATTTATACAGTATAATGAATAAAATTAGTAAAAAATTATTTTCTGAGAACAGAGTTTAGTACACCAGGAGATGGATAGGATTTATTTGATAAAACATAAATATATATAAACTCAGGTGTCTAAGGGATTCATGAACGCGAGTCAAATTTGGTGTCTTGTTGTAGAGAAAAAAAAAACCACAACAAAACCCAACCAAAACCAAACCAAACAAAAAAAACCTCAAACCAAAACCAAACAGGAGGAGAGACATTTAATTTAGGAAATGGGAAATTAGTTTTGCTTTTACCAATTTTAAGATGAATTCCCATAAGTGTCTTTTTAAAGTTCAGGATAGAGCTACCTTTCCCCAATATATTACATGATTTTATTGAACTGACCAAATTAAAAATTTCACTTTTTTCTTTTGCTCATCCCTCTCCTCTTTCCCCCCAACCTCCCAGTCATGTTTTGTTTGACCTGAAGACAAATTTTTTTCCCTAACATTTTTAGGTTTTGCTGATCATTATCCTCCCATTTCAAACAGCAAATAATTGTAATGTGGTCTGATTTTTCTTATTGCTGTTAGATTCAAATTTATTTGAGACTGCCTTTGATTTAAATATAAAGAAAAAGCAAAGAAAATGTATGCAAGCCTGTTGCTGGGTAAGAGAATACATGTTTCTTTACACAGAAGTATATATATGTCTTAAATGATGTTGCATTGTCTTGAAAGAAACCAAAGCATACAATAAACAGTGGTAATTCAAACTGCATTACATGAAGAGGTGATTGATTGAATGTGTAAGAGAGAACAAATGGAAGAAAACTGAAGCAGACTTAACACAAGAAGAAGGATTTGTGAAGTATTATGAATTCTACAGCAACAGAAGGCCTGTTATTGATATTAAGAAAAATATGTCTTGGATGGATCCTTTAATCAGTGATGAAGCATTTATTCTGAGTCAACATTAATCCTTGATATAATGGTTGAGAAAACCTGGTAGGTACTTTATTTTCTATCATAGTGACTTGTCAGCCACATCTAGATTGTGAGGGTGGTTATTGACTATTTTCAGGGCTGTTTGGAAAAGATTAGAGCCAGCTTAAATATGCAGCTGCCTGAAGCAGGACATGATCCACAAGGACCTGTCAGTCCACAGTTGATGGTGATACTGGAGAAAAATGATGCAAAGAAACAAGATCGATACACCACAGGTAATCCTGTTTGCAGTCTTGAAGTCAGAAAAATAACTAAATAAATAAGCTGGAATGCTTTTCCACTAAGGTTCTACAAGACACACTTTGCATGCAGAAGGCTTCCAAACTATTCTGAACTTAGAAACCTTTGGAGCAACCTCTAGGAATTAACAAAGTCACCCTCAAACACCTGGGCTCCCATCCCTTAGGATAATAGAACTTTGTTATTATTTTGACATTACTGTTATTCTTCTATCTTTCCGGTAGGTGGAGATATCATCCTGAAAAAGAAAATGCAGCTGTTTATTGCAAACTTTATGCTCTTTCCTCTAGATACAGTCTATCTATTACTGTTAAATGAGAGAAGAATAATTCTTAACATTAACGTATTTCAATTAGTATATAAACTTGTTATAAAATAAGAAGGAATCAGACTATTAACTGACCCTTCAGATGGCTTACCTCACTTCTTTTGATCAACATGATTGATACCAATTGTTGACTGTTAGCTGAAACCTTTACAGCTATCAGGAAAAACAAACAACAAGCCATTTGGAAACGTAATTTCAAAAAGCTGCCACAATGTATAAGCTATTCTCATATATGTATTAAAATAGTTTATTCCTACTTAAATATTCTTAATTGAGATATGATTCTGCTTCACTGCTGCATTATTTAAACAGCAAAAAAAATTTTTTGGTGAAATTTGAAAAGGCAGGAAAGACAAATTGCTAAGTTCAAACCCTGTTTTCACTGCTGAAAAATGGTTAAATGGTGACAGCAGCTTATGATTTTTCAGTGCAAATTCTGATTAAAGAGATGCTATTGTGGTTCCACGTTATTGTTAGAAATCAGTCAGTTGTATCCTTCACCTGACTAGTTAAATAGTTTAAAACCTTCTACCTCCCTCTCTACCCACAAGCCTCAGTACTGCTGCAAGTAACTGATTGTTTTGTTCATGAATATGTAGTGTTGTGTAGGTTTTCAGAAAATATGGTAAGCTGAGGAAAAGATCTCCCAAGGTGGACTGTGAAGTATTCCTTCTCCAGTTGTCCCTGCTTGTATTGACACATGCGTGTATATCAATTAAAAGAAAAAAAAAAACCAGTTTACAGTTTTCTCTTGGTATGCCCTTAATTTTGCTCAGTCGGTGACTGCATCTGCTCAAAAATTTCAATAAACACATATACTGGAACTTCCCAGGGAAAGAATTATCCTTTTTTCTCCAACCCCTCGATAGTCAAAACATGTTACCTTCTAATCTTGTTCAGGGAATAGGGTTATAATGATTTACAAACACCAAAAAAAACCCCACGCCAAAAAACCCCAAACAAACAAACAAAGAAAATAATATTTTTTTATAGTAAATCAAAGACGAACAGTAAAAACCTCAAATATGTTTCCTGTTTAGAACTGCTGAGCTGCTCACATTGCCTATAAACGTCATAAACCCAGGATATCTTTACTAATTTCATGTGGAAATTTTGTCTCCTGTTCAGCTGACAATGCTTTTTTGCTAATGGCCAGTAGTTAAAAAATATTTGTAGAGTCTTTCCAGGATTTGGAAATTTAGAAAACACAGTAAAAACCTCAAATATGTTTCCTGTTTAGAACTGCTGAGCTGCTCACATTGCCTATAAACGTCATAAACCCAGGATATCTTTACTAATTTCATGTGGAAATTTTGTCTCCTGTTCAGCTGACAATGCTTTTTTGCTAATGGCCAGTAGTTAAAAAATATTTGTAGAGTCTTTCCAGGATTTGGAAATTTAGAAAACTATTCCATTATCATGCAGCTTCCTTAGTAATGTTATTTAATTTTGTGGAAGTGTCCATGAAGATTTTTTTCTATCCAGAAAGAGTTTTTTTTTTTATTTTTATTAAATTACAACCCCAAACACAAAAATTGAAGGGTTTTAAAGGTAAATCAAGTTTAAAGCAAATTCTGCCCCTTTCCCCTCCCTGAATGGAAACAACACGGGAGAGACAGACTATACCATGATACCATGAGTAAAAGGTGTTCCCACCGAGAGTGTCACTGCCACTGCCCAGTTAACTGATGCTCTTCTCAGTCCCACAGCTGCTGAGAGGTGAGATCCCACGGAAACACCCTTTGCATTCATGCCCGGCTCCTCTCAGATCTGCAGTTTAGGAAGTGTGATTCACAGGTCTGCCTAGGCAGTTAGGTTTTCAGTTCTCATGTGAGTTAGGCACTGATGCATTAGAACCAGCTGCTGGCTTCACCAGAAAGGCAGATGTTAGGGGTGTTACAGCTGAAGCAGTTTTGAGTGAGCAAACAGACATTTTGTATAAAACTGAATTTTGTGGAAAACTTCCCAGCAATCGGCTTCATTAGATTGCAATAACAATAACAGTAAAAACAAAAGTAACTAATATATTGCTATAATCATATGATTGTACTATACAGTAATTATTATATAGTCTCCATAAATGAGCGACAGAATGATCAAAGTAAAGCTATGTTTTCAGTGGGTTTGAGTAGTACCTCAGTATTCAGGTCATCTAGAACTCTTAAAAGTAAATTACTTGTGCTAATTACCACCTAAGAAGCTAGTAGAATGGAAGAAAATTTTAGTCCTTGCTTAAGCAAGAGTCTTCTGACTTTAAGAAAACGAAAAAGTCCATGGGACCTGATGAAAGATATCTATGTGTCTTGAGGGAAGTGACAGATGAGGTTGCAAAAACTCTATCCATCATATTCGAGATGTTGTGGCAGTCTGGTGAAGTTCTCACTGACTTGAAAATGGGAAACAGAACCCCTATCTTTAAAAAGGGAAAAAAGGACGATCAGGGCAACTAGAGGCCAGTCAGTCTACCTCTGTGCCTGGAAACCATGCTGAGGCACATGGAGAATGAGGAGGTGATTGGTGACAGCCAGCATGGCTTCACCAAGGGCAGATCGTGCCTGACTAACTTGGTGGCCTTCTACGATGGGGTCACGACCCTGGTGGATAGAGGACAGGCAACTGATGTCATCTACTTGGACTTGTGCAAAGCCTTCGACACTGTCCCGCACGACATCCTTGTCTCGAAACTGAAGAGACATGGATTTGATGGATGGACTGCTCGATGGATAAAAAACTGGCTGGATGGTTGCACTCGTGGTCAACGACTCAACACCCGAGTGGACATCAGTGACGAGTGGTGTTCCTCAGGGGTTGGTGCTGGGACCTGTTCTGCTTAACATATTTGCTAGTGACATGGATGATGGCA
>NW_010238520.1:269-15529 GCF_000690775.1 Eurypyga helias | reverse complement strand
TCTGCACGACAGGAAAACAGTATAGATTATGAGATACTGGAGAAGACTGAAAATTGCTCATCTTAATTTCCTCTGTACAGGTTACCTACCAAACAATCAGGGTTGGCTTCTGTACATCTTCCCCCAGCGTCCCACAGCAAAGGGAACTGGCTTCTTTAACGAAGGAAAATTATTTTCTACCTATGTATCTCCACAGGTCTGAAAATATTTATACCCTTGAACATATGTACACATCAAAAGTTTCCTAGTGCTCTTGCACCAACTGCAGAGCAGCAAGATGCTTACTTTATGAGTTTCTGAAAAGACAGCGCATCCTACAGTTGTAAACTTCAAGATACTTCATGGTGTAAGCCCAGAGAAGCATCAAGCACCTGCAATGCCAGCCAGTTTCCAACTCAGCCCAGGTGAGCAGGAACTCCTTCAGTGCCTGCTCCCCTTACTCCCACCGCTGCTCCTCATTCAGTGCCCACAAACACCCCAGGAGCCCAGGCTGCGGCTTCCGCTACGAACGACAGGATTCTACTTACGGGTCATAGATGCAGTTAGGAGTGAAAGAATGGTTGGCCTTATGCCCCAGCGAGGCACAGTACTTGGCGGCGTGGTTGTAGGGCTCTGGCACGTCTATGACTGTTTCATCATCCAGGGATATTGTATTTCCATTGAGGGCCCAGTCTCTGCTGTCTACCTGGTTTGGAAGGCAAAAATCCATTGTGTGGAAGGGTCAATTTTGCCAGCAGTTTGAAAGCAAACATATATGCAATTAAAGGTTTCCCATAAGTCACGGGAAAAAATAAAACCCTACCCAAACAAACCACCACTTTTTTTCTATGTACATAGGGGAACATGCACTTTCTTAGAACCAACTCCATCCTATTAAATCTTCGGGGTGGGAGGATGTGGGTGTCAAATCCTACTATAAGAAGATTATTTCAGAAGGAGCAATGAAAATTCAGACTGACTTTTTTCTTTCCTTTACCTCCTGGTGTGTAATTCGCACTCCATTGTAAAAGGACATAACTGTCCTGGCTTCTGCTGCGATTTTCGAAAATAATCCTTCTCCAGCACTGGAAATGAGAGAGACATCAACATACACCCTACAGTGGGAAAAGGACATGGAATTAGTGATTGGCTCCAGTTTTCATTTTCAAGTAGTATTATCACAACACTACTGGCATAAAGACTAATACTTAAATATTATTATAATAATAATAAACCTAATCATAATAATTCAAAATCTCCAAATGCAACTCCTCCTCCTTCCTCTTGTCTGTATATTCTATTTTGGCAAAATGGAGATTTGGTGGGGAGTGGGGACTGACTTTACCTGTTAGTTTGAATTTTTTTTTTTTTTAAGTGCCAATCTACTCTTAATCCTCAATGCTGGCTTGAATTCAGCAACAACTAACTTGCCAGAATCCCAGAGGCCCCCACGAAATGGAGGCTACTGGTGTGTACATGCACAGGTGAGCAGGAGTTTTCAAGGTGGATCCCTAGATCTTCAAGCACTTGATGTAAATTAATGCCAGCATTTTACTAATGGTTTAGATTATTTCCGAGTATCAGAAAAGGATGGCAACTGACCTATCTACTGAGCAAGGCCTCTTAGAAGGCTAGGTAAATAGTGTAATTGTGGAATAGCCATGGAAGAGATATCACTGTCGGACTACGATGAGACAATTGCTGAGGAACGCGTTTTGACATGACAGGGTTATCACAAACAGTACTTCGCTTTTCTCCAGCTTGCTGATTTATGCTTGCCACTTTGCTACATCTGGAGGGAGGGGATAAACCTTTGTGCAACTTACGCCATCCAGCGAGACACACTAAATGCAGCGCACCATGATCTGAAGCTAGTTACGCATCTAGAAAACTGGGAACGGCATACTTTTTTTTTTTTGCTCGGAATACTGTGTATGTGGGCTATTAGTGGAGTCCAGGACTCATCTGAACACATCTTTGAAATGCTAAGAAACTATCCTAGTTTAATCTCTTAAAAAGCATTGCTGTGTTCTACCCGCCAGAGTGCAGTTTTATTGTGCAAATCAGCACGAAATTCAATCAAGGCAAACTGATGTGCAGTAATGGGTTCAATTTCACAAACCCTCACGCACTTGGAAATTTGAAGTGAAAAAATGTTTGTCAAATCAGGCCCTAAATATGTAACAGCAAAGAAACAGGGACAATATTGAAAGAGGGGAGAAAAAAAAAAGCCTACCTCTCCGACTCATAAGGATCAGGAAGAAGTGCATTTGTAGAAATGCAGGATGAAGTAGATTTGTCAAAACTGTATGCTGGGCCTAAAAAAAAGACCAGAAATCAACAAAGGAAATAAACTAATTGGCAGTACCAAAAGCACGCAACCCTTAACTTAATCAAGACATTCAAAAATTAAATCTTAATGACTGCAAGAAATCAATATTATGCTTCCAAAAAAAAAAAAAAATTAAGTAGAACTGCACCTGGAAAAGTTTTTCCATGAGACACTGTTTCTCGATTTTTTTTTTCTCCTCAACACACTAGGGTATCAGTATTGTCACACAGAGGTGACATATATCTTCTTCAAACTACCAACTTTTAAAGGAAGACTGGACAGTCTTTCAAAACTGACCCTCCCAGAGTCTCTAACTAAAATTAAGAAGTAAAGCCAAATTTGAAAGGATAGATTCAATAACACATTAATTATAAAAAAATCTTAAACTATTTCAAATATTAAATGTTTTCTACTCCAAATCCTGAAGAAACGTCAGCCAGTAGATAATGTCCAGTAATCACAAAGTAGACTTCCTACAGTCATTTATTTGCCTCCATTAATAAGCAACTCAGTGGTACAGCGTGAACCATATCCTTACATCCTTCTCCAGTCAACTGCCAGAGGACTATCTGGAAGATCGGCTGTGGTGCAGGTGGAAATAAGATGGAAAAAACCCCAAAACACAGTATTACAGTGCTCCTGGCATTCTGGCTGAAGGCAGCTTCCCCCACAATGTATTTCAATCCTAGTTACAAAGCACAACTGCACCCTCTGAGTAGCTACCCTCTCAGTTACACTTTGATTTGCTCTCACAACTGAACGATTTATAAAATAAAAAGTCACATGCATTCGCCTCTCAAGAACATAAAACTGAGTGAAAAGGCATTACTTCCTATCAAGCTAGACAATCTTTGCTGGCAAAACAGTAGATGTGTTAGCATAGTCCCTGTTTACTACCCATGGCCCTGCCCGCAGCTTAAGGCATGCCCCTCCAGAACACCACACGCAGCTACTCCAGTACTGTTGGCACTACTGCCCTGGAGAAGCAGCACTGGCTACACGGGTGGAAGGCACCACCCTGACCCCAATCACTTCACAGACACTTTCTATCAGCAGGACTAGACAGACTGAAATGTCCTGGTCAGTCAGAATGTTACACAACAACTCAAGCTCGTTCACTAATTCCAATCCCTGCCACCTGTCAGCACCGTAATGCAGATGCCAGAATATTCACAGTGCTGGTATTCACTTGCAGGAACCCAACTGACAGATCCACAACCAAACCACAGCCTCCCTTCTCCACTTTTAGTTATTTTACTAACAAAACTAAGCCTGTAACTGCGCCAGCGTTAACACGGTTAAGCAGGTTTTCACGCTGGTGCAGACGGCTGCG
The DNA here is from genome assembly GCF_000690775.1 of Eurypyga helias. Taxonomy (NCBI): domain Eukaryota; kingdom Metazoa; phylum Chordata; class Aves; order Eurypygiformes; family Eurypygidae; genus Eurypyga; species Eurypyga helias. The sequence goes on along the minus strand of NW_010238520.1, from coordinate 11,885 downwards.
CCCATAAGCTTGCAAGAGAAGGGTTATGAAATGCAGTTTGGCATTCCTAGTTGTTCCCAGCACAAAGGAATCACTCCACGTGCCTTTGTCCAACTCTGTAATTTAGAAAAAGGGCTTCTCACCAACAGACTTCTCACAGCCAGCCTCTAGCGTCTCTGATGGGGAACGTTACAGAACCCAAGCTGTTTGCAGCAAAGAGCTGGTAGGGAGAACACAAGTTTCTGTGTCAGCTGAACTTACTGCCTGGGACTACTTCAAACTGAGGCTTCCCATCCTCGACAGATGTCAGAGTTGCCAGTTTTGCTTCTATCATTTCTCCATCTATGAACCTTCCAGAATATGCAGTCTTTCCATCAGGGTACACATAGGCTATTTTCTCTCCAGTCATTTCCCCTTCTTCATTCACTTCTCCCACAAGGCTGCCTCCATCCTGAAAGCACAGGCAGGAAAGGAAAGGCAGAACATTCAGTTATACTTAAATATCTTGAGTAAAGGAAAAAGATTTCTCCCAACTTTTGAAAGAAGCTATCTAAGCTACAGTAAGTTCAGATACAACATCATGAAAATGAGTGAGAAACAAACACCTGAAGAAGTTGAGTGAAATCATTCCAGCCATGAGAAAACTAATAAAAGAAAGGAATGAAGGGAGTTTTTTTATGTTGTTTGAAATACGAAAAACCCAGGGTCTTTCTCTCTTTGTGAAACAAATACTGAGCTTCAACTGGCAAAATTTTAATGTGAACAGCCTGTGAACCAAGGCCCAAAGCCACATGCAAACTTTGTCTGAGCCTTCTTAATATGATACTGTGCTGGAGGAAAGGAAAAATTAAAACGCTGCCTTGTTCGCTGACAATTCATGGTATACCAAAAGGCTTAAGCCTATTAAAAAAAAAAAAAATGACAAATGATAAAGATTTGCTGGACAACTGGAGAGTTTGTCTGTCACCACCATCCTCCAGAACGTCAGGCAGCACTCCATAAGAACAACTATTTGCTGAAAACCACCAGCAGCAATGCTTTTCCTCTCTAAGCATTTCAAAGTTTAGCCCTGGGCTTTGTCATCTGTGATTTGCCTGCAACTCCAGTTAGGTCTGCTTACAGAACTGAAGAATGAGATGCATAGATTAGCACAGGTCTAATGACTTCAGGTGTTTATTTCAAAATGGCCAAGGAAACATTTCAAGTAGCTCAAGTAACGCGTTTTTTACCAGCAGGAAGGATGTGGAAACGGACTGGTTTAGCTCAAGACGGCTGTGCACAGACTATTTCAGAGTGGCACCCTTTCGTTCAACTCCAAGGATGAAAGAGCTTCAAACACACCACAGTAAGGAATGAATAACCTTAAAATGTATGCACATAGTATCATGCACAACACCATGCATAAAAAATTGCTTCCACAGCAAAGGTGGTTTTTTTTTTTTAACACTTTGCATCCCTTCACCTGGCAAGATGATAAACAACCTCTAAACATCCACATTTCCAGAAGGTACAGCAACACTTTGTCAACAGGAAGGTTAAACAGTAGACATATGACCTGAGAGGGGAATGGGTGGGTGGGGGGTGTGGTGTCAGCTGTGTGTGTTTTATACACTAACACTGAAAACTGCTACTTGTGTGACAGCGTACAGCAAGCATTTGCTGATTCTAACACATGCTTCGTGGCAATAGTGAAGACTAGAAAATAAAACAAACAGCCAACGGTGAGCATTTGAAATGAATCAGCAACCGAAGCACATGCCATACCTAGCACAGAAATAGACTGGGTTTCGGCCAGCAGCTTAATGACACGCAGATACCCCTCCTCAGCACGAGGTAAAGATTGAAAGATGCAAGTCTGGAGCGTTGCGTAAGGCTGACAGGAATTAAAATTAAACAAAAGTAATATCTGATTTGTTGGGGGAAGCCAGGCTTCACAACATACCCTGCAGAAGTGGGCATCCTAGTTAAAGAGCAGCAGGAGGTTGCAATGGCTTATTTAACTGCCTTTATCTTGCCCCACATGGGGGTTTTTTCCATCTTACTTTCTCCACCCCCTGTCCTGCTGAGGAAGAGAGTGATAGAGCAGCTTGGTGAGCACCTGGCGTCCAGCCAGGGTCAACCCACCACAAACTGTATGTTGGATTATCCCAAATCAGAAGGCACAGAACTTCCACACAGATTTTTGCGTGTTGGACTTTTGGATAGCTGGATCATGACAAATGTTTGTTGCAGCTGCGAAGAAAAGAAAGATACATAATGGTACTGTTCTGCAATAAAGAGAGCAGGTGGTCAGGCTTACCGGGTAATAAATCCAACAAACTCCATGTCGAATGTTGTCTTTGTACTGCCCTTTGAAGATCAGCCGCCCATCGCTGTCATACTCCTGGGCTGGCCCATTCAGCTCTCCATCCACGTATGTGCCATGAAGGACCACTCCATCCTCATAAGTGTAGATTCCCTGGCCTTGCAGGGCGTCATCAACATAGTACCCTTCCAAGGTGCTGGTGAAGAGAGAAAGAACACAGCAGTGGAAGACACATCACCTCTCTAAGAGGTGAAGCCAAAGCCTCGGCAGGCAGCACAGCACGACCCTGATCCTCTGCTCGGCAGTCTGTGTATAATTGGTCCAGAAATGCTGAGGGGAAACCTTCAAGAAAGTCGGGTCCTAGGAGGTAACTGTTGACACCCGGGTTGCTACTGCTGGGTACCCTCCAACCCCCCCAGACCGCACACTGCCACAAGTGCAGCTTTTCTTCGCTTCCTCGGCGGCCTCTCTCCAAGAGCCCAGGCTGTCGGGGGGCAGAGCGTTGCGCAGGCGGACTGAGAGCTACGCTGAAAGGCTTGGTGGCAGCTGCCAGGGCTGCCTCGCTGGGACGTTGCTTCCAGCCTCTCCTCCATCACCCACCTGGCATCACTACGCCCCACATCTGAAGCTCTGATGTGTTTGCCAGTTTCAATCAAAACTGACGGGGAGGCAGAAGGTAAACCTGACCTCTCCGGAAAGCCAAGATGAAAACCAAACTTTTTTCTATGGCCCTCCAAAGCATGGCATTATTCACCTAAATTGCATTGCTGAGCTTCTTTTCTATAGGCCGAGGCAGCAAATCACGGCAACGAATGGACGCTCACGGTCAAAGAGGAAATTATTAATCAAGCAGGCTACTCTTATGTTAGGATTTTCTACCTCCTGTGCCTGGATCTTCACTAACACCTCTCTGGTGAGGTGAAATGGGACTGCTGTACAGGTGGACTGCAACAGGGCACAAACCACAACCCGCTGCCAGTCCCCTAGTGATACACTTGGCAGCGATCCGTACCGGATTTGCTAAAAGCACCGTCATTTTTCCTCAATTTCTATTAAAATGGAACGCAGCCTGTCAGACAGAACTAGTGCTGCACTTGGATTTGAACAAAGAAACGTTTCATTTCAGTTTTGTCTTGCAAACCCTTTAGAAGAGGCACAATAATATCCTGCCATCTGCTTTGCTGCCGCTCTTAAGAACGGCTGCTGAGAGAAAGCACACATAACTAAAATAGAATCTACTCAGTTATTTCTTACTCAGGTTAGAACTAGCATAAGAAAACACAAACTGGTTAGCTTTTACCCCAGCATCTTTAGCTCACAGCCAGCTGCAGCAGTCATACTTTCACTGCACAATTCTTCTGATGCAGACTTCTAAGGTATAAGCCCAAACAGTGTCCGGGAGCACATGACTCCACATGTTTTACAAAACATTTTCAGTTGTGGAAGGAATGTTGTCTCAATTAACTTCCTGGTTACTAAAACTTCACTCTGTTTTTACATAGCTTTGGCAATCTGGCTGAGGTTTCCATGGGAAAATACACTACAGTAAAAGAAGGTACATTATCCGTGACAGACAGTACGTTTAGAAACAAGACTTCAGCTTTGGTTTTTCATAGCTCCCTTCACAGCAATGCTGTTTTAAACAGGTCCTTTCCTCATGCCGTGCATTGTTCCACAGCAATGCTCACACAGCCTCAATGCAAACCAGATGCAGAGCAGGAAGGGGCAGGAAAGCTGTTTTACTTTTCAGTTGGATGAATTTCTTGATCCAGGTTGCTACAGAGCTGTACAGACAGCTACGGCACCACAGCACAGGGAAGGAGCAGAGCAGATGAGGGAACCACCAGAAATCTGTGCACTTAGTTGACTATAACTGACACCACTTTCTCCTCTGGTTTATCACAGATCACCAGATTTCATTTTATTCCAGCTGGCACCACACACAGAGTCCACATGTAGGATTACTCTTTAAAAGAAGCAGCCATCCGCAGTTTATGTAATGAAGCAGGCAAAAAAAGCTACCTTTAATGGTATTAGCTGAAGTTAACAAGATGCTAAATTACAACAGTGATTCAGCACTGGAAAAAAGATCTTTTATTGTAACTCAATTTTCTAGGTTTTCTTTCTGTATTAAGCTCCGAACAATGCCCAAAAGACCTCTTTCTACTCTCATGTCATCTAACAAAATCAACAGAAAGATATCTAAACAAAGGATTCCATGTCTTTAAACCTCACTTAAAAAGTCAGGTTCTCTAAAACTTCTATACTTGCAGAGTTTTTGGAATTCTGTTCCCCCCACCCTCTTTTTTTGGGGGGTGGGAGGCAGGGGAGGTGTTGATTTTTTTTTGTTTGCTTTGGTTTAAAGTTCTCAGAGTATGGTATCTGCAGCCAGACACAATAATTGCAACCAAGACCTCATCACCAGAAAGAGGAATGAACAGCTCCTGTGTCTTGCACAAACAAAATCTTGTTAATGCAAACCCTGAGCTAGCCCATACTTTTCCTGTTTGGTTCTCAGATTATCGTATTGAGCGCAAAGTTTTACTATAGTCAAGATTTCTCAGGTGTACTGTCTTCCCATTATCTACCAAGCAGAAAAGGGGATCTAGGGTATCCGCTACCTAGAGAATAAACCAGTGATAAGACTGGGGGGGGGCACCAACACTTACTGCAACATGCTTCCAGGTATGAAGTTGCATTGACAGACCCTGACCCATTCATCCCCTGATCTTCCACCTTTCCCTCTATACTGGAACACGGAAAAGTCTTTCTTAAAAATAAAACTGTTCCCTACTGCGTTCTGGGAGATGTCAGTGCACAAGAGTTTCCAGTTAAGGCAGAAGAGCAGCCGCAGCTCAGTGCCAAACACGGCTCGCAGGGACTGCGCCAAGTGTTGCGTGAAGTGCACTCCAGCAAGCCTTAGCACAAGTGCAAGATCCAAAACAGGAAGTACGCCAGAGGTGAAACTTCTCCCTCTGAAAGAGCATTTTGGGTTTTGTTGCATTTTTGAAGGGGGAGGAAAAAAATACTAATATTTCATCCCAGGTCTCCACTCCCTTAAATAATCAACAGGAAGGGGGCAGCTATTCCAATAAAAGGAAAAGTTTTCACTGAGGCAAACAAGACAGCCAGACAATCAACACTATTTCCCAACACCCAGAAAATGAGAACACTTACATTGCTGCCAGTCCAGTGTCTGACAGGATTCAACTATTCCCAAACAACAGACCTACAGTAGTTCAGCTGTCAGCCTTTACCAGCAGCCTGGGAGACAGACCCAGGAATGCTGAACCTAGCTAACTTAAACACTGAAGCACACAATATTGTAAGAGGAGGCGTGTTTTGAGAAATTTTGTGGATGCGAACAGCACATCCTGTTTTATGCCAAGCCATTCTTCCTGCAACATGCCGTGACACCTGAACTATCCGCTTCAGAGAGCAAATTACTCTTGCTATCGAGGTGTAGCTAGGTAAATTGCAATGTCTTTAGTAACTCATCACTGCTCTGTTAAGGCTGCTTCAGCTAAATTAACATTAGGACAGTTTATAAAAATATCCCATTTTCCAAAACCACGCTACAGACTATTTCTGTGTATTTTCATTCTGCTAGTTCCTGAAGTCACACAGTAGCCAACTGTTCCATTTTTTTCAGGGTTATGAAAATTAAAAAAAAAAAGTTGGCGACACTGAAGAGGTACAGAAAAAGCTCAGCAGCAATCTGAGTTCTCCCACAGAGCACTGCCTGTACCCTGGATTACTTGGAGAAGCAGCCCTACAAACAAAATACTGGGTCAGTTTCTCTGCCTGTACAATCAGCAACTGCTCTGCTGAGATCAACAAGCACAGAAGCACTGTGTACATGTGTCCATAGAGATGCTGTCTGCCAACCTAAAAAAGGCTATTTTAGAGAGGTCAGCTGCTAGGCAGTACTGATTTTCAGTTACTCACACAAGATTTGATAAGCCCACTACCAACAACAGTGGGGATTTTTCTTCATCCAAGCTTGGAGGCCTGATGGGTTTCTGCATAACTGAATAAATACATTATCCTTATCATGAAAAAAAACCCCACAATCCCCAGTATGAAGCAATTGCAAAGGCAAGTACAGACAAGGAGCTGACTCACTGAGACAGCACAGTACCTCTGCTCCTGCTCAGAAGTTCACTGAGCAGGAGGAGAATAGACCCAGCACAACTGTCAGTTTAATGGCTGCTATTCATAGTGCCACCGACAGCTGCAAAACCATGAAGAATTGTGTCATTTTATACATCTGTTGCTTCTTTGGAGGAAGTTCTGAGCAACTGCAGAGAGAAATGCTGCAGCTGGGGGAAGACGTACGAGGTGTTCACAATGAAGACCTGAGAAGAAAACACATGCATAGGCACAGACTAGCTCAATTTCACTGTCACAATTCCCAGGGAGGAGAGGGGAAGTTATAGGGGCTTTTCTGAAAATAAATCAAGCCACAGGCAACTTGCAGGGGATTAGGCAGAGTTGGGAACAAGCCCGTATTTAACTCAGTCCTTTAACCACTAAACAATTTCTGAGACCAGTCAGGTCAGCCTTTCTGCCAAGGTCCTACGTCTGCGCATGAGGCCTGGCACAGCCCAGTCCAGCTGGAAGTCTGTACAGGGCTAAAAGACACACAAAGAAATCCACCTGCGGTTATGGACTTGAACTTTGTAGTCCAAATCCTTATCACCATTTTTTCCAATAGCTCTGACTGCCCTCTCCATTCTTATGGTCTCTAACTAGTTCATAACTTCACAGTGCTAAAAAAGCTCACAGTGCTGCATACTCCCACCAGGAAACGACTCCGGGCATCACGTTACCATGCATAGCCCCCGAACCTATGGCTAGAGCAGCAGCAGAGGAAACTTTCCAGGTGGAGTTTTTAATGAGAAAGCTTATCCAGAAACTCAGCAGCATACAATCAATGAGCTTTAGTTGTGCATCACTGCAAGCAGGAGGCAGAATATAGAAGAAAAATCGAAGAGTCGGTATCTACCTTCCATCAAAGAAGAAGAACTTGCCCCGGCCATTCTTTTCTCCATGCACAAAGTTTCCCTCAAATCTGTCTGTCGATGAATAGGTGACTGTACAGAATCCATGTGGCAACCCATCATCATCTAGATGCCCTGAAATAAAACCCAAAGAGCAAAAGAACACATTAAACGTTATATAAAATTGCAAGCCTGATCTGATTATGTAGATGCTTGAAATGCAGGAGCTCCCTAGTGCAAAACAGTAATCCACATCAAAACATTTCTGTTGGGAACAGTGATCAGGGATTCAGTACAACCGAAGTCTGTACTTGTCTAACACACTGCGCTTAAAATAAAAATTAAAAAAGGTCAGGGTAGAAGAAAATTGATGAGACATAGAAGACAGAAGAGAAGAATAAGCAAAAATATATGTTTCTAAAAGAAAAAGTTAATACTATTCTAACTTGCATTAACACAAGTCTTCAAAAATATAACAATTCATTATCCAAAATATGTATTTCCTGGTGAGAACAGAATAGATTGATACTTCAATCCACCATGTAAAGGTTTGGTTTTCTCTTTGGATAAATACATGCCTTATAAGAATGTGGGTGTGCCACCTCATAGCTATATCCATAGGAATTTGAGGAAATAAAAGCACATAATATCTGTAATACTATGCTCTTGCAATATGTCCTTCAACTTGCTTATTTCATATTTTAAATGCTGCTCTCCCGTGCATTTTTGATGTGTTCAGATTACATCCCCTTACCCCATTCCCTTTCCTAGCCATATCAGTTTTCCCATTACAGCTGCTGCACAGGGGGAAAGCAGAGGGGCAACGGACTTGGATCCTCATCTGAATGGATCTGTATTTTGCAGGATACACATGGCCAACTCTGATTCAGTTAAGGCATAATAATGCTCCTGTTGCATCTCTATTTCCTGCTTCTAAGTCAAAAGAAAACGGAAGAGTGTGTTAAACAGCTGTTATTGCCTAGTTTACCACTGTGGACTTGCAGTCTTTAGCACTGGGTTAGCAGAACACTGCTCCACCTGCAGAACGAAGATGCTCCAGCTCAGCAGGGTTGCTTTTAGCACAGCAATACCCCTGGTGAGGGTGGAACAAGCTCCCATTGTGACATTTTGGCAGGTATAAGTTTTGTGTGAAAACTGATGAATAACTCAAAGCTAGCATATATTTATGTTCTTCCACACTTCTAAATAAAAACTGACCTCTGATCCCCCGAGTCTCTTGGTGAGATATACAAAGCCTGTTAGAGATGAGAGACAGAACATGCATCCACATCTACAGGCTTTGGGTCAAGCTCTTCCCTAACTAAATTTGCCCTAAAATGAAGAGGTTCAACACACGTACGAAAATGCAGCAAAACTCCAGTGTGAGCGATTACAGCCCAGGCTGATGCAAGCAAGAAGAGGCACTTCAGTATTACCAAACCTATACCCAGAGGGAAAACAGGCTGCGCACACAGCAGTGGGAAAAGCCAGCCAGCCACCCATCTGGCTTCAGAAGTCCATCTATTCATACCCCGTTTGCAACAGGTCCAGAGGGTTCTGCTGGGACAAGGGTACCCAGAGGGTACACGCATTCCCAAAAGCTCTTCTCACATCACCATAAGCTACTGCTTTTCCTTGGGATGCTTCACAGCCCTTCAGGGACACCACAGACAGGGCACAGTAAGGATCTGGAGCAGCATCTGGTTAAGAAGTCCTCTCCTACGAGGCACACGACCTGCCCCTAGCCTTTTAATAGCAGAACGATTGACAGAAGAATGCCATACAGCACAGGACACTTTGTCAGGATGTATTTCCAAACCTTTGGCTACCTCAAAGTAAAATTTATTTAAAAAAAAAAAAAAAGGAGTCAAAGATAAAAGAAGGAAAAAAAAAATTGCTAAGTGAATCTTCCTCTGACCAAGTAAGGCTGTGCAGGTTTACTACCCATCTCTTGCACTTTTTACACTGAGTATGGAAATGCATCAAGAAAATACAGGAGAAAGTAACGGTGAAACACCTGTACTCGCACAAGAACCAAGACTTCCCCGCCGCCTTCCCAAGCATGCTCCCCAAAATTTCCTTCGCACCTGCTCTGGCACTTGCCTAGCACCCTCTGCAACTAGCCTAAGCCACCAAGTTGGCAGAAAATTCTTTCCTTCACTGTTTTGCTGCTGTTTCGGGGGGCTCACCCCCCCAGTGCTCCGTCAGAGCTGCCCCTCTCGGTGTTAGCAAAGCACCTTGCTTCCAGCTCAGCCACCTCCCAAAACATCACTGTGCTCTTAAGTTCCTAGTCCACGGGCCAGACTGAAAACAGTTAAAAGCTTTAAAAGTTAATAAAATGAATCAGACACTACTTACTGTCCAAGCTAAATGAAGTAATAGAATAAAAAGAGACAGCAAAGAGGGGGGGAGGGAAAGGTACATCCCATCACTAAAGGCTTTTAATAACTTTTAAGGGCAGCATGTTGCTCTCTACAAACAGAAGAAAGGCTTTCCCCTCCCCCCCTAATTCAGTTGGGACACCCCTTTTTGTAGAAGAGAAAACTTTTAGCCGTTCTGTAAATTCAACCAAAAGCTCAGTGAAATTTCTGATGTGAACACCTCCTCTTTTAGAATCAAAACAACTACGTCAACATTTATGGTTTTAATTAAAGACTTCTGTTCTATCAATATGGGAATGGTATGCTGGTGTAAGTTAACAGACCCTAAACAACCCCAGTACTCCAGTTTTGCCCTCACTATAGGGACCAAACTTCTACAAAACACTTGGCTTAAAAAAAATATATACTGACAGTATTGGTACATTATACTATTAAAACAAAACAACAACATTAAAAAAAATCCAACAGCAAAAACTTGCCACTTCATTCTCTGTGACTATTCAGTTTTGTCAAGATTTTGCTGGAATGCAAAGCCCAACACAAAAGCGGCCATGCTCATACACAGCACGCATGTCAGGACTTTTGCATGGTAGGATACAGACTATCCCAGAGATTTAAATGGTCAGCTTTGATCGATGGCCTCTATACAGAGTCTTAATCTCAGCCATAGTACAAAGAATTCAATTCTTCTACTATGCTTGAGATTTTCCCCTATTGAAAAAAAAAAAAATCAGCTGAACAAAACAAGAGACAGTCTGTCTCTCACAGTCAATAGGGAGGGGGGGAAAAAAAAGCAATTTCAACTTTAATTACATAGACACAACTTTTCCTACATGGCTGAGGCCTTAGGCTCTAATTCTGTTTCAGATGAAGTCAATGGAAAAAAACCTCATTATTTCAGTGGGAGCAAGGCAGAGTGTTCCACTTCCCCTTCCTCCATTTGTGAAAACAACCCCAAAATGCCTACACATATTTTTAAATTATTATAAAACCTCACTTTTTGCTACTTCTTTAAGGGTCTCTCAAGAGCTCCTCCTAAGCTCACGCCATGAACTTTTCAAGAAAGGGAATTACACTAATAGGGGCTAGCTCACAGTGCAGCAAGATGAGGCTGCTTACCAAACACACTGATGTACACAAATCAGAGATAAAAGCCCTTTATTGTATTACTATCACTTAACGGAAGACATACAGCATGCATCATCAACAAAAGATTCTGGCCACAAAGATGTCAGATAGATGTTTGAGGAATAACAACAATAAACCAACACCCTCTCCCCCCAAAATTAATGTGCTGATTTATGTCGTATTTCTAACTTCCTCTGGGTTAAGCGCAAAAACCCCCAGCTAGCCTACTGTCCCCAAACAGCACCCGGTTTGTGTGTCACTCAGACATACCTTCATACCCAGTGCTGAGTAACACATGCTTTAAAAACTCCTTACCCCGCAGAAACACTTAAGCAAACCCATGATAGGGCAGAACACTTTACCTGTGATGTGAGGATCAAAACTACGACTCTCTGCCCAAGACACACCGTAATCCACAGATCTGAGGAGCGGGGAGGAAAGGGAGGGGAAGGGACCTATCTATGGGGGCACGCAGCACACCTCACCCTCAGCACCCCTCCTTAAAAAATCCCGCTCCCCTCACCCCGGAGCTTCTCTGTCACCTACCTAGGCGATGAATCCAGACCCGAGCAGCAGTTGCCCAGCTCCCATCTGCTATTACCTAAGCTGCCGTGCTCGACGTCTTCTTTGGGGAACCGTGCTTGGAGGCCTCATCCTCCTGCCACACGACACCCACAGCTCACCACGGCACAAGGAGAATTACTGGCATCTCGTCACCCGCAGCTCCTCACTTTGTGCGCTCGATCCCAGCGGCTGAAACCCCAGGAGTGCTCCCTCGGGCAGGGCCGTGCCCGGCTCGGCACTCCCGGGGATAGGGACC
>NW_010238520.1:0-251 GCF_000690775.1 Eurypyga helias | reverse complement strand
CCGGCACCCGCACCTGGCCAGCCCGAGGCCAAGCCCTGCCGCCCCCAGATGCCTCGGAGTCACACCGCTGCCTGCCCACGTCTCCATTAGCAATGCCTCTGGTTTATAAAACCCTTAAAGGGTTAGCTCTTTACTCAGAAAAGGCTAGCACAAAAGGAGCCTGGATGGAGGTGGGCCTTCCCACTCTGATACGGGCGGCTGGGTTCCGGCTCCAGCTCCGCCGCCCCTGCACGCGGCTACAGTTACTGCCT
>NW_010238519.1:0-238 GCF_000690775.1 Eurypyga helias | reverse complement strand
GGGCACCCAAGGGGGCAACTGGGCATCCCATAGGGTTAACAGGCACCTGAGGGGGCAACAGGACACCCAAGGGGGCAACTGGGCACCCGAGGAGGCAACCAAGCGCCCCATGGGACAACCAGGTGCCCCCGCCCCGCGTGACAGACCTGTCCCCGCAGGCTCGACGCGGGGAGGATGGCGGCGGAGGGGGGCCGGGTGCAGATCTCCTTCCCCCAGCACGCGGCGGCGTTGCTGGACT
>NW_010238518.1:0-16897 GCF_000690775.1 Eurypyga helias | reverse complement strand
AAATATAAAATTTACTTACATGTGCTGCTTTTTTTATCTGTATGTATTATACATTAAAAAAATATTCTCTTACAAAACTGACCCATACATAAAGATTATGTCAAGTCTGTTTTCCTCCAAGTCTGCAGGTATTTTTCCTGTATACATGCTAACTATTTTCTTTTAAATGAATCTATATGATTATATTTCATTATAGTAAGGACAACTTCCAAATGTGGAATATCCAAAGCAGAGCAATCTTGTGAAACCTGCAGAGCATCTTTGATGCCACTGCTGGTCTTGGGACAACACACTTAGCTACCAGTGAGCTACCAAGAGGAATAAGATGCTTACAATCACCTTTATGTTTCAGCTACATAAGATGCACAGTTCCTCTTTAACCTTCTGGGAACTCTTATAGATTTCATTCCAAAATAGAAGCAAAGACTAAAAAACTGTGCCACTGAACTTGCATAATCCTTTACTCAAAGGACAACTTTTGTGGACAGAGACCCTGGACAAACTAAGAAATGAGTTCTGCCAGACAACCCAGGAAACAAGCAATGGATGATCTGAAGGTGCAACTAATACAGGATGGAGGATAACAGTTCACAAGTGGAAAAGACCAAACTGGAATAAAAATCAGGACACTCCTGAGGACTCTGACCTTAGTCCGAAAGTGATTCAGAGAGGCCAGGAAATGAAAGCAGGCAAGCACACATGGGAATTAGTTTGTTTTCTCTGGATGCCTGCCTGAAGTCAAGAACACCCGACTGACGGAACTTGCTGCAAAAGGCTCTACATAAAACATTTCAGTGGTCATACCTCCTTGGAAAGGAGCAGGTTAAATCAGCGGGGCCACGTGGCTGGAGGTTAGGAAAAAGACGTGCATGAGCAGCAGCCTCTCGTGACATGAGGTCAACACCCGTCCCAGGAGACAAGGCCACCTGCACTTGCTGGGTTAACGGTTGGACTCGACGAACTTATGGGTCTTTTCCAACCTGAATGATTGTATGACTTCTGCTTGTGATGGGATCTGACCCACGATGCATACACACAGGGCTTCCCACTTCTTACAGTACTGTATATACTAATAAACCAGTACCTTCCAATAAGCAATTCTTGCTTCTAATGACCTACCTGTCTTTTTACCCTGCTCTCATTAGTGACATCTGTTGCCAAAGTGGAAGCAACCACCTCCGAACACAACAGAGGAAGTGATTTATAGAACACCATTTTATGTTTCTATGCCCTCTCTCCCTATAATACATCTCTGCAGCTCATTCAAATTCCTGAAATATGTTTAGCACCTCACAGGTTTTCCTCCTTATCTTCTTTTTTGAAGTTTGTGTGAACAGTCCATGGAGTCTGCACCCAAGATTTATTGTCAACCCTGCCGATAACGACCATATGGGTAACATAAATGAGAATTACAAATTCTTCCATTTCTATGCAAATGTTAACATGATATGTTCCAATAACCTATGAGAAAGTTGTCAAATTACACAATGTAAAACATTCATTTTCCATAATATCTTGCATATAGGACAACAGACCATATACAGTGTAATAGAAAATAACACTACAAAATGTTTAAAACTATAGGATACTGGTAGGTTTACTCAAACTACTTTAAGTGACCATGCAAGAGAAACATCCCAGCTCTACCACTTTACAACAACGATTACACTAGCCCCAGAGAGACAGCTACATGAAAAAAGAGAATGAAGTTTACATGTCAGGAACATGGTGATGAAGTCTGCTTTGAAAGCAAATGTTGCTTTTTTAGAAGCTATAATGCACCACAAGCTCAAAAGAAATTCTTCACAATGGGGAAATGCTTATCAATAACAGACAATCACAGTATACAAACTGTGATAAAATGAGAAGTTGAACTATCTGGAGGTGCTTTAAAAGGAAAGTGAGCAATCTACACAAGAGTCAGCTTCAATAGTTTTGGTCCTTTACAAATTACACCTTCTTCACCTCCATAATGTAATATAACGTGCAGGCTCAGAATTTCAGGCATTCATCATGGAAAAGAAAACCCTCCATCCTACACTTCACAAAAATCAAGCCAAACGGACAGTACATTACATGGTCCTGATTGACGTAAACTGATTTTGAGTTATACTATCTTCACTAGATTATTACAATTATTATTGCACCTTCAACCAGAGCTACCAATATTTTTGTTTCACTCTCTAGGAAATACTGGCATGCTATAAAGAAAACCAGACAGAAGCCCAAAATGCATAGCTAATATTGAAGTGGTTAATCTTAATTTTAGTTCATCTTAATTACGACCATCTTTCACAATCACAACATTATGCAAGGAGGAAAAATAAAGCTCACATACCATCACAGTCTGGCTCTGCAGGCCCGCAGGCCACATCTGGTACACTCAAAACTTCAGCAGCTCTTTGGGTGATGTAATTATTAGCACAGGTGGGGAAGGCGTTGAGAATAGGTGCTGAGGCTTCTGGAGGAGTGGATTCAGTTGTTTATTTATGTCAGGTAGTGACTACAAACACTGCTTAACAGTTTTGTAGAGCCACATGTGCACACTGGCAACAGGTGCAAAGTAAAAGCTAAAATTTAATCACTATGGTAGCACACAAAAACATAAATCCCACAATATTTACGATTTGAGCGTTTCCAAAGGGAGATAACCTAGGTCATTCTTCTTCCTACAAATTCAGAGGCTCCAAGACTTTGGAAAGCAGTCACTGGAGCCATTAAAATGAAATCTTACACTTCATCTCACACCATCCTGGAAAAAACACATTAAAGTGGAATCCTAGATGGATGTATTCACCCTTCCCAGTTGTGAGTAATTATATTTCTGTTTGGAGAGGATACAGCAGCCTGCTGTAAACCATCCAATCTGCTGCTTTGTCCTCATTACTAACCTTTAAATAAATTGACTTTCACTTTAACACATAAGAAAACAGTGATTTCCAATGTTTCAGCAGGTCGAGAAGAGGAATACGCTTTGAAAAACATCCTGCCAAGCTGTTATTTCTTCCCCCTTTACACGCAATGACCAACCTCTACGTTCATGAAAGGATGTCGTGACCAGTTTCTATCAGTGACTTTCACACTGCCCTCATAACTAATTCTGTACATGCTTAACGTGCATCACCTCTACCCATGGCCACTCCACTCATCAACAGTCAAAGGCAGAAAAACCACTCCCACCCAAGCAAGCGAGGGGGACGACTCATTCTACAAATAGGCCACTGGGAATTTTTGCTTACTTCATCAGATCCACCGATTGTTCACTAATAATAAACAAGGATTAAGACTGTGAATAGGAATCTAACTCAATCATTCCTCCACAACGCTCTGGGTGACTTCTAACGAGATCCACAGTGCTCAGAGGTATATTTGCATGTGTAATGTAAAGTAGCATGTATATAAATATAGGAGTTTTGGATAAATAAAACTACACGCACAAATACACTTTTTAATTTGGTGCAACAGACCACATTCCTCAGCAAATAAACACAGCTCATTTCTAATGCTTTTACTGCAAGCCATATACCCCTCAAGGACTCTCTTTACTCCCAGGATTTATTCCTAAAACAACTCTCGTTATTAACAGGCATAGTTTATTAGTGTGCACCAGCAACAGGGTTTTTTGAAAGAGCTCTATTTGCTAAGGTCCCTTTGACCTCTGTGGTGATAAAACTCCGTAGGAAGCTATCAATCAATTATCTTTTCCTTAAATGAAGGCTCGCAAGGTGGTGTGCTATTGGTAGCAGCTTCTGCTGATTGAAACCTCTTAAATGCAAAAAGAACTATTACAAAAATCCTGCTTTTGAAACGTAAGTTTAAATGATGGATTTCTATTAGACGAGACAGTTTTGAATAACTGACACCAAAAAGAGAGGGTCATTCTCAGCACCAGAACACAAATATTTGAGCCATATCCAGCAGATTTCCATGGAACGGTTCTCTCTGCTGCTTCTAGGGCAGTCAGGTCTTTTTTTCACTCAGTAGTTGTTTCATTATATAGTCAAGATGAGTTCCAACAGAAATAGAAGTTCATTAGATATGACTTAGAGGCTGATTCAAGTGACCAGGTCCAGAGCAATATGGTTTGTAGTGCAAAAATAAAAGTCGTTCTAGAAGTGGCCAAAAGTGACAGGATATTACAAAAAGCTTTAGCCAAGAGTTTTCAGCAACCATCTGTAAAATGGAAGAGACTTTTCCAATGTGTTTGGCCTCAGGGGTAAATGACATACCTGTTCTACAGCCGCTTTCATATAAACAGCACCATACGCTCAGAAGCTCTATGACCTTAATCACCTTTTGTCCAAAGACAAGGTTACCTTTATTATTTAGAAGATCCATCAGTCATGCTACGAAGCATCCCTTTTAAACAAGACTATTACCTAAGATGGGCTGAGAGCTAACAGAACACAGCTCAACTCGCCCTGACAAGGCACAGTGTGGTATGCAACAGCTAGCCTTGAAGCAGCAAGTAGTCATCTTCTGGTTGCCATGTGTTAACCAAATGTCTCTTCTTAATTCCCAGTTATACTCACTGTCTTTTAGTTCCAGAAAGTCATAGATACTCATGGGATGACTATTACATGCTGGGTAACATTAAGATTTCTTTAGTACCAGAAAACCTGTCAAAAATTTAAGTAGCATTTTAAAGCCAGCGTCTAACAATTAGCAGCAAGAAAAATTGAGTCCTGCATGAATACAGAGAGAATCTTAGACTCCTAATTTCCTAAAGCTTCGTTCCTGGTTTTGCTGCTAAGTGATAGCTTTGGTGTGCATGTAGAATATGAAATATATAAATATATATATATAATATTTAAAAAACATGTGTAATATAAATATATATATATATATGAATTAACATGTTCTCTAAAGTAAGTGCAGCATAGAAGCCATTCAGCCTGAAATTCCACAGACATCTCAAATGAAATAAAAATTCCCATTTCCCCACTGCTTTTTCCCCCACTGTTTCCATGTTCTTACTCTGCCAAGCAGCATGTCTGACGAAAGGGCCTAATTCAAATACAGAAGAAGCAAGATGAAAATCAAGTGGAAGACAAATAGCTCATAATGCTGTGAAACCACGTAAGACTAGGCCTGGAAAGAAAGAGAAGCTGTGGCTAGGAGCGTGAGGATAAAGAGAGCAGGACTAGGAGCCAGGGTAAGTGAGCACAACAGGAACAAAGCAGAAAAGGAGAAGAGGTTAATCCTCAGGGCAGAAAAGAATGGGTGACATGTGAGGTACTGGCGTATCAACCATTGCTTGAGAGATGCTGCTTCAAATTGTTTCACTTGTATTATATTTACAAAAAGCTAAAGACAGATGCTGAAGATTTATTAATTACGCAGCAGAGACTACAAACTATGATTCAATCCTCTTCACGTGCATAAAGACATGAACTGTTTCCCTTATTTTAATACACTTGTTTCACTGCCACAAGACTTAAATGGAGTTACAGTAGTTTAAACCTGAGTCAATCCCTGGAAATAAAGGCATTACCCTGCTGTGAAACTACAGTGAGGACAGGATGATCAACCCCAGACCATTATATTCACTTCAGGCTGGAATGTCCTCTAAATCATTGTGTGCAGCTATCTTAGCACTCCAGCTCTAAAAATTCATTGTGAACATTTTCATTTCGTTCCTCTCTTCCGCAGTCTTAAGAAGATGACCATTTGTCATGCACTGGTCTAAAGCGTGAGTTTTCATCACCTAAAAACTAAGCAGCGTCTACTGTTACGCAAGCAAGTAGAGGAAAAGCATGTCATCTAGATTTAAGGTAATAAACCCACATGCCTTGGCATCACTCCCAAAAGCACTTAAGACGGGAAATGAAACTTTACTGCCCCAGTGTATTATTGTGGTGCCCAAGAGCACTACGATAGTTTGGGATGAGGCTCAGAATTTCCATTAGAGACCCAATTTGCAGGAAGTTTAACTTGGCCATGAACATTTGCTTCAGGCTAAAAACTATTTTATAAGCTCTCCCTGCAAGTGCCAATAATTTTAAAAGTTTGGTTGGATTTCACTCAAAGAATAGCTATAAATTTGTCATCTCATGTAGAAGACACGATGATGTCAGTGGCCCATAGACTCTCAACGGAGAGTCTTGCTAGACTTGGGATCCTGCCTCATTTTTCCTAGCCTGAGCTGCTTTATGTTAATTTATTGAAGTCCCACTCTTCAAACATTTAGCCACATGGCTCCATAATTCCCCAAATTGCCTCAGGTCATCAAGAAGCAGCAGATGCAGACACAATGGTATCACAAGTAACAGCTACTGTTCAGAGGCAACCAGTGAGTTACTGTGCTGCCCTACCATCATCCAGCTGCAAAACACAAGCCCAGACACAACACTGGACTCATTTTCTTTCCAAAACAGTACCTTCTATTAATGAAATGATGGATGAAAAAAAAAAAAACAAACCAAAAAAAAACCCAAAACCAACAACAAAACCAACAAAACCAAACCCAAAACAAAACCAAAAACACCCCACACAATCTACCAGGAACCTTTCCAGGCAAGATTTGGAGGAATAAACAGAAAACTTTGAGCAAATAAATATTTTTTCTGAAGCACCCAACATATCAATACACAGAAATAAAATCTGGAAAATGAAGTAAACAGAGTAGATTTTTTTTTTTGTCCAAGTTCAGAGGATTAAAAAAAAAAAAAACCCAAACAAAACCAAATCAAAACAAACTCCCCCAAAAATCCCACACAAGCAGAGAAGCATCTATTTTACAGCCCTAAAACTTGTCATCTACCTACCTTTCAATCCTCCATTCCTTTCAGGCAG
Organism: Eurypyga helias; assembly: GCF_000690775.1. Lineage (NCBI taxonomy): Eukaryota > Metazoa > Chordata > Aves > Eurypygiformes > Eurypygidae > Eurypyga > Eurypyga helias. Next base: position 10,102 of record NW_010238518.1, on the reverse strand, counting down.
ACTCCCAAATCATTCTAACATGCAACACTTTCAGTGTTCACCTTCCCACATCTATACTACTAACCGCATTATCTGGCTGGCACTTGCTGTCTTTGGTGGGCCTCTGCGTTGTCCTAAGCATGGATTCCTCAGAATCTGCGGACTGAAAAGAAATTAATTGCTTTAGATTTAGTGTGCTGAGAAGCAAGCTACTGACCTGATCAACCTGAAAAGGGAAATGAGCAGAGAGTAGAACTGAGCACGGTATTCTCCTCCATCTACGTGCCCTCTTTACCTTGCCTCCCCCATGTAGGAGACCAACCAAGCAAAACTGACAGCTAAGCACTGTTCTGAGTAATACCAGGAAAGTACAGATCCTTAAGGCCAGCAGGCAGGTACCGACAGAAGTGCTTTCTCACATCTAACAAAACTAAACTATCCCCTAACAGAAGCAGCTCTGATGACCATTAGTCCTGAATTTCTACCATGAACCAGCACACAACAGAACAGAAAAGGAGAACAGGAAATATTTAGAGGAGGAAGAGAGAAGATAAAAAGAATAATAAATGAAAGGCAATGAAGAGATGGCTCTTAGGACAGTTTAGGACTTCCCACTGAGAAGGTCTGAAGTATGGGGAAACAGTGGATGTGTACCTTCTCAAAGATGCAACATGGTGTGCAGAGTCCACTGCAAATACAGCACCCCTGCAAGAATCTAGATTGGCTTCCCAACAGTTCTTTCAAGAAAAAAAAGAAAAAAAAAAAAAGGCATGAAGCAAATAGCTTCATCTAGAAAGTCACAAAAAAATAAAAAAAACAGATGTACAACTCCATCCTGTGTGTCTTGCTACAGAAGTAGTAAGCTCAAGAGAGAAATTAATGACTAGTTATAGCCCAAAGGAACTCTCTTCAGCCCCATCTTCCCCAAAAGCTGGCTATGGCTGCAACAACAGCATGCCATCACTGGGAAGACACAGGAGGATACAAGTACACAGTTCCAACAGTCGCTGCCTCCCCTCTCTGCCAAAAGAAATGTGATCAGAATTCAGACGTGCGGAGTTCAGAAAAGAAACTGCCTGTTAGATGTTCAGGAAGCACAGCTGAGTGAGTCTGATGGCTCAAGTCAAGGTATATCACGACAGAGACATGAAGTTACACACACAGCCTCAGTAACACTCTTACCAGATCAAATCCACACTGACACTTTCACTTCATGAGAGTAATTGCTGTTAAAGAAAGCATCTAGTTGTTAAATGAGCAGAAAATGAACACATGCCAGGTCATCATAATAAACATTTAGTCCCTACCACAGTATGCCAAAAGTTACTGTTCTCTGAAGTAAGATTTCAATTACCTTTTTCTCTGCTTTATCCTTCCCATGTTCTCTTAAGTGTTCCCCATCTTTTTCTCTGTCTCTGTGTCTATCCCTTTCCCGATCTTTTCCTCTATCTCTGTCTTTCTCTCGTTCTCTGTCCCTAGCCTTATCTTTGTCTCTTCCTTTCAGTCTGTCTTTTTCTCTGCCACCTTCATTTTTCTTCTCTCTTTCCTGCCCTTTATCACGCTTGAGATCATCTTCTTGTTCTATGTCTCCTTTTCCTTTGTTTTTTTCTGTTTCTCTTCCTTGTTTGGTTGTTCTGCTTCTGTTTCTTTCCCTTTCTTGTTTTTCTCCTTCCTTAAAGGAATCTCTTTCATGGTCTTTGTGTCTTTCTTCATTATCCTTCTGTTTATCACTTTCCTTTGCTCTTCCTTCACTCTCTTTCAAATCTCCTTTGTGTTTTCTGTCTCTGCTTGAGCTTCTGTCTTTAATATCAGTCTCTCCTCTACCCTAAAAAGAAAGTAAAAACTAAAAATTAATTCCAATACATGGCAACTCTTTCATGTCTTTCACAGACAAAAATGCAAGCTAAAAAACCCCCACCCAATAAACCCTAAAGAGAAATAGCCCCTCTACCCCACAAAGTTGCAAATGCCTACCTCTTTATGGCTTTTGTGTTCTTCTGTTTTGGATTCTCTGCTTTCTTTATCTCGAGATTTAGAGGACGGAGGTTTCCCTTTAGCGTCAGCTCTTTCCCCAGCTAAGATCCTTTTCACGGCAACATCACTGGACAGCTGCAAGGAATAAGTAAATTATTTTATTAAATACCTCCTTTCTTCCTAACTCTGTAATCAACATGACTTGGGAAGGTTTTGTTGGGGGTTTTTTTGTTTGTTTTGGTTTGTTTTTAATAAAACATTTCTGCTCTTTTGGAAACATTCTTTCATGTAGTAATGATGCTCTTTTATGTCAAACACCTCCTTGCAATTCTTGTAATAATTTGATGACACGTGCCAGAGCTATGTAACTATGTGGTGCTTTTTATGTACTACAGCACAATAGCAATTCTCATTGCAACCGCCTGAACATTTTTCAAAATGGTAAAGTAAATGACTCTCAAAACCTTGTATCGACCGCTAGATCGGTTAAACACTCTTAAAACCATATTATGTTGTATTTGCACCCACTTTTAGGCCACTCCACTTTCACCTAATACTTGCTCAATCAGCAACAGTCACTAAAGAAAACTACATTAAGAATGACTTCCAATAAGTTGCAGTTACAGTGTTTAAAAAGCTTCTGCATCTAGTTAATTTGTTAAGGTGACGAGCAATTCCTGATTAGATCATTCAGACAGCAAGTTAACATCATGTTTTCAGGTCCAAGTGGCAAAGAGTTTGACTACATTAACAAATAAAAAGGAAAAATAAAAAAATCATTTCATTGCCAGGGAACTCTCCTTCCTGAAACAGGAACAGCTTTTAGATCACTGAAACTGATATTGCCCTGGGGGTTAACTCCTGATTCTCTCCTGGTTTGTAAATGCAAAACTATGCATTTTTGTGGGTTTTCACATTTGGACACAAACTTCTGCACATTAGCCACATTTGCCTAAACTGTCTAACTCCCAGCAGCATGCTCAGCACTAGAAGCATCAAGCTAGAGACTGAAGGAAATCTTTTTCCACAATGCACATCAAGCATAATAAAAGGCAAGGGGCTAATTATCTTAGCTCAAATGGGTAGATTACATCCTCTGGATATTAAATCCTATCACAACATTCTACAAAGGTGTTCCGTCAAGCACATTTTCCTAACACGTGCAGTGTCTGTTTATCAATTCCCCCCTTCCTGACCTCAAGCAATTCATAAGGAAGCAGCTCATACCACTCTGCTAATTAAAACAAAATAACATAAATTTTAAATTAGTAGATTATCAAACATAATCCAAAATACACTTGCAGACAGACTGTAAACACTGTAGTATTTCACAGTTAAAATACATACAATTTCTTCACACTCATTAATTCAAGGGTTTTAGATAATACCTTTGTGTTTCAAAAATCTCAGTAACACCTATAAGCAAAGAATCCCCATGACTTTCAATTAAACAATTATTTTAGGAACGCAACAGCTATTTTAAGACCTACCCCTGCAGTTATTTTTAACAGGTTATCAAATTTCTCTTTTACTGCAGTTCCATACTCAAAAAAGGAAAAAAAAAGTATTCATTACAGAATTAGAAATGTGACTAAAATTTTAAAAGACAAAGTCAAAGGTGGCAGCATCTTGGCATATAATTAATGTGTTTGCATCCAAACGTTTTTGAAGTTCTGAAGCTTCGTATTCTTCTTCAAACCTAACAAATGTCATTAAATGACCAATGAATATGCAAAAAATAAAAACCAGTATAGATTAAAAGCATTAAAATATCCAGAACGTATTTGTGTGGGGGCCTGGCTCAAACTCTACTAAGGATCACACACTGTCCCCATGCTGTTGTTAATAATAATATCATTATAAAATGGTGACCCAACATTTATCTTGTGTAATTAAAGACAGAAGACGAGTTTCAATAAAGTCTGTTGCAAATAAGCTCTGATGTCATTATGTGTATAAAATAGATACTTGATGCCATACCTTATTTAGGCAACATTTCCCAATTGCTTGAAGAAATTCATTGGTTTTCTCAGGTTCGTGTCCGGCCACAACACGCGCTGGCTTTACTGACAGCGGCTCTCCTGTGACCATTACGACAGCATCAATCGCCTTCTGAAGGAAGCTGATTTTGGCATCTTTATCCTGGTAAAAGAGCGATTGAGAAACAATACTGAGACTCCAAAATAATGTGACACACCACCTCAAGAGCAGAAAAACTCCGATGGGAGGAACAGTTGCAGAAAGGATTCATACACCAAGAGCAGCCTGTGATTTGCAAGGTCAGGAAAGAGATTTATAGTTAGCCGATTTATAATTAGCTATTTATTTCTTATTAAGGAATGACAGCCTTGATAATGGATTAATATGGAACTGGAATGACCAAAGTGAAAAAGTGTAACTTTGCCTTTTTAATATGTTTATCACTTAGCTCCAGTGCATTTTAAGACTGCTATCAGACCCTTGGCACTCCATTTTCAAGCATTACATATTAAAGAAGATAAACGCTTTGTTTAAGAAATGATCACAAATATAACCAAAAGAATCACTGAAGATCTGTAACACCAGATACTGCTCAGAAAGACAGTTCTTGCCCTGAATATTTTTCAGCACAGATATCGCAGTTATGAAACTTAGAGGAGTCCAAATCGAGGGACTCACATACTTGTACACATACTTTACAAACCAGACTTAACAGTGAGTAAAGAAAACATACGGAAGGTGGTGGGAAAGGGATACAGGCACGTAGTTTTATCTCCACAATTACCAGATGTGCTTTAGTTTTATAATTATATTTTACAAACAACTTTCCCCAAGTGCCCTTCAGTAGAGATGATGGCTTTTGGTGATTATGCAAAATCGTAAAAAAAAACTAAAGACAAAATAAACCAACTCTCACCAAGTAAAATTTTAATCGGGGGTGTTCCTGACCCAGAAAATTAAATAATGGTGTGAAGTGTCTGCAGCTGCAGAACACTCAGGGGGAAGGGGGAGAGTTTTTATTAATAAAACATAATAAAATCCAAGGAATATTTACCAGCCCCAGCACAGAAGTCTACTCACTCATCCTTTACAGTCACGAGCAGAGAAAAAGAAAGTATCTTACTAACCTGTCAGAAAGTAAACCCACGTGTGAAGGATCCTGTAGGCACGCTTTAACAGGCATTGGTTCAAAAGAATATGAACTACAGCATTCAAACTGCTAGCTGAAAAGTGAACGACTGCCACTGCAGCTAATTCAGAAAAGGAGCAGTTCTAATTATCCAGTACAACACCTGATTTTGCACTGCACTTGCTGTCTGAGTATCTGGGATGCACAGATCCACAATGACCTGGATCTAATTTGACAGACATCGTGACACAGAGGAAAGCAACAGAAGCCAGCGTTTCCTCAGCTGAGCAAGGCCGACGCGCCTTACAGGTCATCCGGGAGCACGATCTATCCCTGTGACACTGGAGCTTAAACGAGCTGTTCAAGCGTCATCTCAAGTCCCAGAGCCACTCTCCATCAAGAGCTGGGTTCTGCTGCAAGCACGTCAATCATAGGTAAACATGCACAGGAATACAGTCTCCAGAGTCAGGATAATTCCTGTCTTTGACTCTTCCAAAAGGAAGAAAACAACCAACTGCCACATAACTGGGATTTTCTCTGTCTCCATTAAGATCAGGAGCAGTTCAACCTCACCAGCGCTCCCTGCATTCAAAAATAAAAAGGGAAAAGAAGGAAATACTGCAACATTCTACTGAAGAGTTGTCCATCCTTCCAAGGACATATGCAACCTATTCCTTTAGGGAAGGAGACAGGACACTATTCTAAACCAAACGAGTTTTCAAATAAAGATCCAAAAAATTTCTCCTACAACCTTGCAATTTTCAGCAGTCACATTATCAGTGTGTTCTGTCCATCTAAGAAATCCTCAAGAAGCCAATGAGAAATCTACAGCTCCTGCCTGCATCAGTAAATAAAGTTCTATCCAAATAGAAACAAACACCTGAAACAGCACTGAGAGCTTAAGAAAATATTTTTTAATTGGGTGGCTTTCTAAGAAAGGTATCTCTACTACTCCAAGTGGTAAGACTTCTTATATACATATAAACGGCCAGGCTGGATGAGGCTTTGAGCAACCTGGTCTAGTGGAAGGTGTCCCTGCCCATGGCAGGGGGGTTGGAACTAGATGGTCTTTAAGGTCCCTTCCAACCCTAACCATTCTGTGATTCTATGAAATATATAGACTTACGTTTGTATAAACATAAAGCTGATGTGGAAGATTAAAAGAGCAAGCCTGATACCTAATCTTTCCATTTTTCAGATCACAACATTTTACTAGCCCACACAAGACAAACCTTTCTAACAGGCACCCTGCAGTGTAGCTGTCCTCACGCTCTACACTTCCCTTACAACTCTCTTCCATTGATTGATTTGACTGTATATCCTTACAACAAACTAGAAGTCAGTGAGGTCCACCTGCATGCTCCACAGGGCACATTTGGCTCCTGGGATGCTTCCAGCCTGGCCCCCACCTCTTTCTACACCGGAGGAGGGGACCAGCTATCCATGCAGTATGCGTTACCCCAACACGGGAGACATAAAAGGCAGCACAAAAGAAACTGTGGGTGCTTTAGGATCCCACTGTTGTGTCCGGGTGGGAGAGGTGAGCTGAAACTAGAAACAAAGTGGCTGCACATACGCGTGCATGATGCTGTCTAGCACGTAAGGGGATGTCCAGCCCCAGCTGCCACAGAAGTCGGACCACGAGCTTTAGGCTGTGATAATTTCAGTCTATGCACCCCGTGATCTGCAACAACACAACAGAGCACCTTGCAAAGAACAACTGCCAATTTTTCCCAGCCCACTGCAAGCAGAACGTGGATTACAGCACTGGGACTATTTCACAGTGGGTACAAACCTTTTTTCCTGAAAGCATCCTGCCTGTTCCAAGTCTGTGCATCTGCTGCCAGATCATCCCACCAGATGAGAATCATTCCCTAGAGTTACATAAAGCAGATCACCCTTGCACAGAAATACATACAGCTATTCACAACAGGGACTCCAGCTGCTGCTCTCACACTCTAGCTCTCTGGGGGTAGTTTGGTCTCTGCATAAGGATTACTCTACTGATTTCCTGCAACTCCAACAGAAATCATAGTAAGGAAGCAGTCTGAAGAGCCAAGTCTTTCTCCTGACCAATGATTTGGCAAGAGGAACACAAGCTTGAGACGTTTTCCCCCACACTACAGCAAAAAGCCCAGAGAAGCTGTGGATGCGCCATCCCTGGCTGTCTTGGAGGCCAGGCCATGCCAGGCTGGATGAGGCTTTGAGCAACCTGGTCTAGTGGAAGGTATCCCTGCCCATGGCAGGGGGGTTGGAACTAGATGGGCTTTAAGGTCCCTTCCAACCCAAACCATCCTGTGATTCTATAATTTTTGATCTCTGCCTGAACTCTTGAAAACCATGATCTCATGGACTGTGACAGAAATGCTCAGAGAGGTACTCAAGATTGGTGCAACTTCACAGCTATCCCAGTATGTAGATACAAAGACCTACTCAGGAGTTGCTAAAAAATTTGCTTTTTTGATCCACAAATAAAATGCACGGTACTCTCCCTAGAAGAGGCAGCATGTGCTAAGCTGCTCTTCATTACAGAACCTACTGACAAGCTTCAACAGAGACAGAACCAACAAAGACAACAATCCATTGAACAAATAAGTTAGGGTTTAGTTAACCCGACAACAAGAAAAATCACAGAAATAAATGTATATATCAGAATGATAATTTTTTTTTTTTAATGCACAAAGAAGTGTATAAAACATCTGTGCAACTGACTGTATGGGTGACAAGCCAGGCTCATAGACCTCATAGAATCATGGAATGGTTTGGGTTGGAAGGGACCTTAAAAGACCATCTAGTTCCAATCCCCCTGCCATGGGCAGGGACACCTTGCACTAGACCAGGTTGCTCAAAGCCGCATCCAGCCTGGCCTTGAACACTTCCAGGGATGGGGCATCCACAGCTTCTCTGGGCAACCTGTTCCAGTGCCTCACCACCCTCTCCAGGAAGAACTTCTTCCTGATATCTAAACCTTCAATTTAAACCCGTTACCCCTTGTCCTGTCACTACAGGCTCTTGTAAAAAGTCCCCCAGCTTCCTTGTAGCCCCTTCAGGCACTGGAAGGGGCTATAAGGTCTCCCCGGAGCCTTCTCTTCTCCAGGCGGAACAAGCCAACTCTCTCAGCCTGTCCCCATAGCAGAGGGGCTCCAGCCCTCGGAGCATCTTCATGGACTCCTCTGGACTCGCTCCAACCGGGCGATATCCTTCTTACATTGAGGGTTCCACAGCTTGATGCAGTACTGCAGTAAAAAAGCGGAGTAGAGGGGCAGAATCACCTCCCTCGACCTGCTGGCCACACTTCTCTGGATACAGCCCAGGATATGGTTGGCTTTCTGGGCTGCCAGCGCACACTGCTGGCTCATGTCCAGCTTTTCGTCCCCCAGTACCTCCAGGCCCTTCTCCTCAGGGCTGCTTTCTATCCACTCTCCTCCCAGCCTGTACTTGTATTTCTAGTTGCTATGTTAAACAATCACCAATGGATGTAGCTGTCTAACTAGCAACATGCAAACACTGCATTACTCGCCATGAACAAGCAACTGAAGTTTCCAATCAAGTCGGTAGTCGGAGAAGTCAGCATCAGCTCAGCAAAGAGGCAGTCAGCAGAACAGCAGCAAACAGAAACTAAAGTCACCCTTGTACTTAAGAAAAGAATTTTTTAGTAATAACACTAAGCTCCTCTTTCAGTAATTAGCCATTTGTATATTGTAATAAACCTACTGTGGAATGCCTATACTAGATGAATGCCTTGGCAAGTCCTGGGATATTAAGCCTGAATATTTACTGTATACATGTACACAGTCTATGTGTACACACACATATAAAAGGCAATAGATATAAAACCATACATTCCACTGAAAGACCACAAGAGTCTTTAAAAAGCAGATTTCTAGTGTTTGTGATTTATTACCAATGTCTAACTACATCAAATCTATCTTACTACATAATGATTCTGTTCAACTGTAATACAGTGGTATCCTGAAAACCTAGATCTGGTTATACATTCATCCTCACTGTTTAGAAATCTGTACAGAAATAGTTCTTTACACACGACAGCTTGTTTGTGCCACATCCACAAATGCAATCTACAGGTGTTCACCCCATGCATTGCATAATATAACCAACAGGCAATACCTTTTACAATTTCTTCACAAAACTAAAGACAAGCCCTTGATGCTGAACACAGAAAAGACCAAAAGTACCTTGTGGCAAGTTTCAAATACTACTACTGTTACAGCTAAATAAATAAGGAAGTTTCATACTCACCTTAACGTTATCTGATTTCAATTCAAAGTCTGTATAAAGCCCTTTCATAAAACCTGTCACTCTAATTACCTTAAAAACAGAAGAAAAGGAGTAAGTTAAGAACACTTGAAACTCCTGTTCGATAAAGCTTGTGTGGCAGCATGAAATATGTTGGCCTTACTTGCTTTCAGAGATGACACCTTGTTTAGAACTATTTCTAGAGCAGGTTCAGAGGGCTGCTGTGCCTCTGAACACCCTCTGGCACAAGGAGGCTTAATCCTTGCTTAAGGCTCAGGCCTCCCTTCCTATTTAATTCCATCTTTAACCTTGATGGTTGGTGAAGCTGGGAGATTCACAATGCAAACACCAACATACGCACTGTAAACACAGCTCTGCATTATTCCCTCGACTTCTTTTAACGTAACTATATATAAAGAAGCAGCTCAAGGAATATAAAAATTACCTGTTTGATTGGTTTTTAAAATGGGATGTGGAAAAACAACGTACTAGCCGATTTCACGTCAGACCAAAAGCACAGCAGACTGAGGATGAGGGTCAGACCCCTCGTCTAGTGTTGACCACCACCAGCTACCCTAAAACCCGTGAGAGTTAACCCAAAACCCCCGAGATGCACTTGCTACTGAGAGCGTCACCCCTGCAGCAGCGCCCTACGGACCACCACCCAGCCCCGCGCAGGCCCCGGGAAGGTGACGGGGCCCCCGGTCCCGGTTTGGAAGGGCTCAGAGACCCTGGGTGTCCCCCTCCCCCAACCCCGGCCGCGCCTGGGGGACCCCCACTCCC
>NW_010238517.1:0-447 GCF_000690775.1 Eurypyga helias | reverse complement strand
ATTTGGGGAGAAAACGCAGAAAATCAAGGGAGAAAACCTGGAAAATTTGGGGAGAAAAATCCCAGAAACTAAAGGGAGAAATATGGAAAATTTGGGGAGAAAACCCGGAAAATCAAGGGAGAAAACCCGGAAAATTTGGGGAGAAAACACGGAAAATCAAGGGAGAAATCACAGAAAATCGAGGGAGAAAACTGGAAAAATTAGGGGGAAAAGTCCCAGAAACTAAAGGGAGAAATATGGAAAATTTGGGGAGAAAACCCAGAAAATTTGGGGAGAAAACCCAGAAAATTTGGGGAGAAAAATGGAAAATTTTGGGGGAAAACCAGAAAATGGAGCATAAGTGGAAAATTTTACAGGAAAACGGGGAAAAGGCTGAGAAAACCGAGAGAAGAGTGTGAAAACGGGGGAAAAAGGGGGAAATCAGGGAAAAGCGCTGGGCAGTGGGGG
>NW_010238516.1:0-3034 GCF_000690775.1 Eurypyga helias | reverse complement strand
GAGCAGAAAAGCTCCCCGCTCCTAGCTCCGCACCCCGGCCCCGCCGCGGCCCTTCAGACTGGCGTTCATCGCTCTGTGGACAAAGTTAGTTCCCCGATGGTTGTGGAGATGCGGAAATTAAGCTATGCTCTACTCAAAGAAGCCCCTGGAGCCCCGTCTCCGCGCCCCCACCCCCCCTACCTTACCTCGCCTCTCCCTCCCCTCGCTCCGAGCCTTTCCTCTCCTTTCTCTCCCTTAATGCTTCCAATCTTTTCTTTTTTTTTTTTTTTTTTTTTGGTGAATTTTTTTATTATAAGAAAATCTATTTGTATCTACCCTAACCAGTTTGGGGATATATTAAGCTATTTTTGTACATAAGAGAGAGAGAGATTTATAGAGGTTTTGTACAAATGGTTTAAAATGTGTATATCTTGATACTTTTTTTAATATGTAATGCTTATTACCTCTTCATGTTTAGACTTGTAGTCGACGTTACCTTACAACTGCCATTTTTGTACGTGGTTTTGTAAAGGACTTGGATTTCCTCCAGATGTACTTTAGCACCAACGTGTCTTACTTTATAGAAACTTTGTTAATGTATTAATAATGTTATTAAACAATGTTCAAAGTGAACAAAGTTTATGCAGCTATTGTCCAAACGCAAAATGGTAGCCATTTGTTTTTATATGCTGCCTTTTGGGGAAAAAAAAAAGAAAACACACAAGCAAACAGACAAGTTCCCCTTATGCCACTGCCTTTTCTTACTGTTTTATTACAAACTTACAAAGCTCCTGTATAACCCTGTTTTATACAAACTAGTTTCGTAATAAAACTTTTTTTAATTAAAATGATCGGCTGCCTGCTGCATGCATTTTTTTTTCTTTCTGCCATTGACAACGATGAATGTAAGGACAAAATGTTAATGATGTTATGCCGGAGCTAAGTTGCATATGCAGTGTTTGTATCTGATGGATGTAACACATATATATCTTTATCTATCTCTATATAAATATGCAAAGATTTAGCGGTATCACCATTGTTTTCTTGCCCTTCTGTGTTGCAAGTGTGTATCCAAATCAAAAGGCGAGGGGATGATTAATGATTTCATTGTCCTTCCTGAAATCACTGCACATTAAAGAATTCTCCCCCAAAGGCCCAAGTCCTAAAAAAGAGGGCGCTCCATCCCGCATTTCGGCGGCGTGACCCCGTCCTCCGCTGCTCTGACCCACCGGGGCAGAAAAAATACACGGGGGGAAAAGGCACAGTCGCCGCCACCGAAAACATGGGCCACGGTGTAGCCTCTGGAAAGGTAGCGGCTGGATAAATACAACTGTCGGGGGAAGACGGGAAGCGAGAGGCGAAGGGAGATTAAATAAAATAAATAAATAAAGTAGTAGAAAGGGGTGGCAGCTCACAGACACTGGTCTTTCTAAGCTTGTTATTCTACCCAAATAGCGTGATCTGCCTGTAAAAGTACCCAATTACCAAGACTCAAAAAGAAATTGGACTCTTCCCCCACCAACTCCCCGCTTTTTTTTTTTTTTTTGGCTAGCCTGCTTGTTGTCAGTTAGCAGGGACGTGACCAGAATTCGCCTTCTCCTTTTCGCCTGGCTCCTGCATCACTTGCAAATTCAGTTTGCGTGCACCAAGCCAAGCGGAAAGCAAAGCGCAAAATGCATCTTACCAAAAAAAAAAAAAAAAAATCCAAAACCAACAAAGGCTGGGGAGAACCAGTGCGTCGTACGGAGTTAAAAAACATCTACACCCCTCCGCTACAAATGTGCCGTCGAGCTGCGAGGGATGAGCTATTTTTAAAAAAAGAGGAGGGAAAAACTTTGGTGGGGCACCCCAGAATTTTCTCTGTGTGCGTGCGTGTATGTGTTAACTATATATATACGTGCACACACGCATATTCATGGATGCACATATACATGTGTGCACATCAATGTATAGTCCTTTCTGCCTTGATTTAAAAGCATACATACGTTTGCCCCTTCACCTTCTCCCCCCACCCCCTGAAATGATCAATATGTGATTTAATCGGGAGGGGAGGGAACGGGACGGGGGGAGCGGGACACTCAGGGGTCACGAAATCCCTCATTACTTCAGCACAAACACTCATTGTTTTAACCGCTCGTGGAACTAATGTTTAGTTATGAAAATAATAACCGTTATATGCCTCCATCCGCTCCCCCTTTACAGCATCTCCCCTTTTATTTACCCACTTTTGCAAGTGTACAGATAAGGTACGCAAAGAAAGTGTAGCGAGTAATTTATAGCTATGAATATAACATTAGGATAATGTTTCATTCTGTTACAAAGGCGAAATTTCTCTTCCTTGTGTAGACAGGTGTTCTTTTTTGCTCACTTCTGAATAGTAAATATCCAGACTCATTAAACTAAAGGCAAAGTTACGCTGTTGTTCGCTACAATGTATAAGGCAGGCTCAGAAATTCACCACCTCCTCCCTCCCCTTTCCCCTCAGCCCCCTCCCGAAAGAAAGAGAAGAAAGAAAGAAAACACACACACACACAATTTTACTGAAGATAGGGAAAGGGCAAAGCAGGATTGGGGTAAATCTCATTACATCTGCTCTAATCGCTTAGCAACACAAAGCCTTTTCTTGTATTAGCGCGGAGAGCCTTTCAGCGCGGCCTGACAGACAGTATTCAGTTAGCATTAGTAAACTCCATAAATCAGGACTTCTTTGGGCCCAGTATAAGTTTTAGAGTTACTCAGGGCTGGGGAAGGCTTGGGGAGGGGGGAGAGAGAAAACCGGGAGGGTGCAGGTTGCTGGGCTCACGGATTTATTATAATTTATTTACCTGTGTTTTTATTTATCGTAATGCTGGACCAGTGTCCCGTTAGGAAACGCCTCTCCCTGAGTCTCCTGCTCCCAAATCAAGACTCTGGGGCAGCGACAGAGAAGCACGGCGAGACCCCCATCGCCACTGCGCCCCCTCCAAGCGCTACATCCGCTCCCGCGGAGCCCGGGCATGGAGGGCGGGTGCGGGAGCAACCTCCCCGCGTTCCGGGCTTTCCCCTCTCTCCCACC
>NW_010238515.1:0-3991 GCF_000690775.1 Eurypyga helias | reverse complement strand
GAGGTGTGCGATCGGGAGAAGGGAAGAGCCGATCCCAGCCTTTGGCTCCTGCTGCTGACTCTGGCAAGGTCGGGGCAAGTTTTTTTTCTGGCATGTTTGTGTTTGGTGCCTCGTGCAGAGGCACGGTAGGTGTCAGTGTGGAAGCTGGACACTTGAGAAACGGCCACGGCGATGACGCCGTAGATATGAACATGTGTGAAATCCAGTGATTTAACGGAGAAAGCCAGCCTCCGAACGCAAACTCCAATGAACTCAGATGCCTGTGATCCGGCGTGGAGCCGTCCCGCTGCAAAGCGTGCCAAATTCACCTATGATAAACAGATAAGGCTCCCTTGGTATTTGTGGTATTTCCGTGCACTGTGCTGTAATAATAGTAATGACCTTGGATATCACAAAGACCAAGGCTGTTAACTGCGAGATGCATTGTGATCTCTCAGGTGAATGGCCATTTTTTTTTTTTTTTTTTGATGTATCAGATTATACTGCGCTGCTGGATTGTAGCGGACAGACTGTCTACAACCGTGCTGAGTCAGAACAGAGGTCCATTTAGCTGGTATCCTTTCTCCCACAATGGTTGTTAAGGTGGTATGAAAAAGAGCACACAAAAGGAATGCAAGTGGAGACTAATCCTTTCCTCCTAGTAACCTCCCTGCGTCTAGCAGGATGGAGTTTAGGGGCTTTCCAAGCAACAGTGAGCATTTAGACCATTGTGCTGAACAAACACCAGTGGCTCCATCCTGAGCTGTTCATACCTTTCTATAAAAGGTTCTCTAAAAACTGCCCTATGAAACATCTGTGAGTGGAGAAAGCTGGGTTATGCAGTTGTTTTGGGGTTTTTTTGGGGGGTTTTTTTCTGATTTGTTTTACACCTTTCTAGCATGGGAGTTTTTCAGGAGGTGTACCTTCTTGTGTATTGTCTCTTCTTGTGTATGTAGGGCAGCGTTTACCAGAATACCAATGTATCTGTACCTGTGCCTGTGAATTATTGCAGTTATGATAAGGATCTGCCAGCAGAGGTCACCTAGCTACACATAAAAATAATTGCAGCCCACTAAAGTAATACAATTTATCAGTATCCAAAAGTTGGGAAAGAAATTAGATTATTTTTTTTTTTTTTTTAATACTTGGCATTTAAAAAACAACCCAAAAAAACCCAAAAAGGAGGAAAAAACCCCACAAAGCAGTTGCGTGGGCTGAAAGATAGCTATCATTTCTGTATAGAATACAAATATGCATAGCCGTTCCAGTGCTGTCACTTAAAGACTGAATTTCATGCCAGCACTTACTTAAAAGAGGGTTTTTTTTTTCTGAGATTCCTTTTTCTGAGATGTGCACTTGAAGCCAAAATGACTCACATTAGTGTAAGGTATTTTCAGCTTTGTCAAAATGCCTTGGTAGAAAGTATTTTGTCAGCTGGCAAAAATGACAGGCGTGTTTCCTCCGGGTGGCGAAGCACAAACATATCGCAGGGAGCTCTGGAGGTGGTGTTCTCTTTCTTTTTTTAAAAAAACAAAAACATCTTCAGCAGTTTTTGGTAAGGATTCATAAATATTATTGTTGTCAGAGATCCATATCCTCTGATTCAGCGATTTCTGATAGCTCCACTTTCAGGTCTTGAGACTAACCAGAATCGAGCTATACCTGCTGCTTGTTTGAGTAATGCAAAACCAAATTTATGTTCAGTTGCCAGTGGCCCAGGTGGGTCATCTCAGGCCGCAGGGACTGCCGTGCTAGGAGGTGGGTTTCCCCAGGAAGGGGTAACCCCCTCAACCTTCCTTGGACGCTGGGAGGTACGGGGCAGGTCTGTGCCATGCAGAAGTACCATTTGGGAGTTTTGCCAAAGCAGGAAGGTTCGCTCACTCTACAGCTGTTTACAGTAGGCGTCTGTAACGTTAAGGGTCACAGTAGGGGTCTTGCAGAGCAAGGACTACAGTGAGCACAGGACTAGCCTTTGGCTAGCAGTCCGTGTTTGCAGAACGGAAACACAAAGTCGTGCGCAATCGTACAAAGTCACGTACCCAGAGAGCGGTACCGGTGCCCGCCAAGCCAGCTCTCCCCAGAGGTCGGGAAGCGTGCGCCGTATTTGCGGTGCTACCCACTGGGGCAAGAGCGGAAGCGGGAGTTGAAGCCGACTGCTCCTGCAGCCATTCTTCTCCCTTTCTAGCTGGAGTACTTTGGGCAGCTGAGATGCTGTGTTGTGGGGTGAAAACTTAGCTGGCCAGCCAGGCCCTGGTTTTACTGTTCCAGCTGGAAAAGGCCATGGCACTGACCGAGTTTGCTAAAGGACGTTTTGTATAGTGTCAGAAATGTGGAATGCCTGCTTATCAGCAACACAATAAAAGGAGATTGTAAAACTGTGCCTTTCTGTCTAGGGAACAAGGGGAGCAACACGCTGTTTTCTGCAGATTTGAAACACAATTCTCAATTAAGCGAAAGTTGCATAACTTGTCCCTTTACTTCACTTGCTGCCCTTCTCACACCTTACTTTTAGGGGCCGCCCAGTCCCCCTGCGCCCCTTCTTACACAAGAAGGGGTGGGAGATTCCCCCTCTTCCCTTACATAACATGTGAATTAAAAAGCTAATTTAGGCTTCTTGGAAGTGACCTTCTGCTCATCTGTCACTACCCAGCCCCCAACGGATTTCATTCCCCTCACAGGTACCAGGGTCCTTGGGCAGAAGCACAATTCCTAGCAGACCAATGTTCTTCGCTTCTCCCCATCTCCCACCAGTGAGGTTTCTCAGAGGACGTAGGTGCCCGTCTCTCTCATGCTGCACTTACCAGACCTCTGAAAGCACCGTGGGGAGGAGGAAGGTCAGCCACTCACCCACCAACCTCAGCCTCACCTGCTTTTAGCACGCGGCCGGATTCTCTCCTCACCTCTGTCCCACCAGTGGTCATCTTCCTTCCCAAAGTCGCTCCGCCTAGAAACCCTGATTTAAAGCAGGGCGGAAGGTGGGCGGCTACATGCCCCTCGGCGCAGAACAGCCGTCACCAGTCGAGACAAGAAAGCTCTGCTGGATGGTTCCTGTCCTGGCACCAGGTGGCAGTGACTGGATATCGTTTCCAACACAGAAATTCAACCTTGATTGGAGAAAAATCAACATTGCTGAGCAAAGGTCACGGCTTCTCCCAAGGGGAAAATTGCTGTTACCAGAAACAGAAGATGGAGGGTTTGCAAAGATTCAGGTTGCAGAGGCACTGTTGTGAAACCTTCCTCCCACCTGAACTTTCTGCAGCAAAGAACTGGAAGCGTCGGGGAAATGTTTTGCTGGAAGCCAAGACAATTTTTAGAAGAGGGGAAATATCAGGTGGGAAAAGGGAAAAGGTTTAAATAATCTGGGAATAAAGAAACCCTGTAACTCTTAGGTGAGCACTCTCCCATCTCCTCTGCATCTCGTGGAAGAGTGTCTGCTTCCCACTGAAGCGAGCCGCAGGGGTGCTGGAGGTGCTTGGCTGTCCCTGTCCCAGAGAACTGTAGCAGCTCCTCCTGTTTCCATATTTTATTCCTGATTTGCTCTTGCGCAGGAGCTGCAAGCAGAATATCAGGGCAAAGCAAAAGGTTGAGCTCCATGGGCGTAACACGGGGCAGGCAACCAGAGCCCTCTCTTCCAGGCCTTGCATGGGTGATGGGGGTGACCGGCACTGCTGAGGTAATGCCCTGAATGGAGGGGATGCAGAATGTGACCTGCACCGTCACCAGCAGGCAAGTCATTATTTCTGCTGTGGTAACTCAGGATCCTGCTCCACTTTTGGTGCACTTACTGGCAGAGGTCCCAAAGATTTCAATCCCTAACCCTTTGGCACGATAAACTGAATCTACTGGGGTGCTTAACTTGGTTTTCATTTTTTAATTGACCTGCATTTTTCTCATCTCACTGACAATATTGATAGAAGTTACAAAGCCAAGACCTCACTTCTGGCCCAGAAAATCTCAAATTGTTGAAGTCTGTGGATGTCATCCAGGGGGACCCAGACAGGCTGGAGAGGTG
>NW_010238514.1:1230-1441 GCF_000690775.1 Eurypyga helias | reverse complement strand
TCTGAGTTGTTAATAAAGCAAACCTTGCAGTACCCACGTCTGGCATGTAATTTTCTTGAACAGATTTGGCAATCCAGATGGGCACTAGGACTCAAGAGGAAGGGAAAGCCCAGAAATTCTCTGTACGAACCCGTTACCAACACTCAGTTGCTGGCAGTACCAGGTGAGTTCACCTAAGAGACTTGGGCACACATAATTTCAGACAATACTG
>NW_010238514.1:0-987 GCF_000690775.1 Eurypyga helias | reverse complement strand
CTCTTAAAGGAACTTTTAAGCCTCATAAATGAAAATTTTTGAGAATAATTTTAGAAGATACTGGCAGCCAGGATATTGATTATTGGTATATATGGTATAATTGGGCTCAACAGAGGCATAAATCACTTAAGACTAGGGTAAGCCCACTTCCCTCCGTCCCCGAGGCTGAGTAAACTGACCTTACCACTGCAGGAATGTATCCCATGAAATTGGAATACATTCCTAATCCAGGAGTGGGACCGGGGGCTCCTACCAGAGGTCCCTGCAGTCACTGCAGTAATGAGACATGAACCTTGGAAACAAGGGGATTTGATTACTTGGCAAAGTAGGATGCCAAGGTTAAGATACGATGCTGAAAAATGTGCACAAATGTTATCTGGAATAATTACTGATTATGCTCCTAGTGTGAGTGATATGACAACACTACTAAGAGAATTGTTCCAAGCAGAAGAGAGAGAGAAGATCTCTCAAAAGGATTGGAAAATTGCTCAAAGAGGCTAAGGGTTGCACCCATGGCCCGATCAGGACCCAAATTGGAATATGACCACCACTGAAGGTATGCAGGCATACCAAACTGCCGTACAGCAATTAGTAAAAGCTGTACGACAATGTGGTGAGAGAACTACAAATTGGACAAAAGTGTTAGAATGCAGACAAAAAATTGATGAACACCCGAGTGATTATTGGACAAGACTAAAAGCAACTTTACTGAAGTATGGGGGGATGACGAGAGAACTTCCAAGATCCACTAGCTATTTGTGTCTTTGTGGAACAATCATCCCCTGATATTAATAAATATTTCAAGAAGCATATGCCAGGATGGCAAGGAGAAACACTGGCTAAAATACTTAGTATTGCTGCATTTGTTTATGATAGGAGAGATGAAGAGAAACAAAAGAGATAGGAGGAGAAACAGAAATTAGGAAAGAAACGAGAACAAAAGGAAAAAAAGGGAAATGAGATTGTTGGCAGCTGCTATAACACAAA
>NW_010238513.1:0-920 GCF_000690775.1 Eurypyga helias | reverse complement strand
GCATTTCTTGGAGGAGCTGATGAAGTTGGTGTCCTTCGACTCCCTGATGGTGATGCTGCGGATACTCGGGATGTTTGTCAGCCAAGGGGCTTTGCTCCAAGAGACCAAGGTGAGAACAGAGTCCGTGGCTCCCGTCGCCAGGGTTCAGCCTCCTGTTTGTAGCTGGGGAGAGCCCAGCGCTTCTGCCTCACTCCTCTGTTCCTTTCTTTCCCAAGGAATTCCAGCAGTTCACTTCGCCAGAAAGGTTTCAAGAGTTCTCCAGTCTGACCGTGCCGAAGCTGGAGATGTACTTTCAGAGGGCGCCCACGGACGAGAAAACCTTCCTGAAGAACATCGAGGTGAGTGGCGAGCCCCAGAGGCCGAGGTGAGCCCCCGGCCCCGTGGTGGATTCGGGGGTCCCTCAGGGTCCAGCGGCTGGGGTTGGGCTCTTCCTCCGCAGATGTGGCAGCAGCTGTTTTCGGTGAAGATCCTCTGCGTGGAGTGGACCGAGGAGTGGCGGGGCTTGATCCACAACATGTTTGAGAAGTGGCTGAAAAAGGTGAGCCACAGAGACCCTCGCCCTGCTGGGGGAGGACGCTGCCGCTCTCTGCCGCGCTCGGTTTTGCCTCGGGCGCCGTTTCGGTGGTGGAGCTTGGGCAGGACCCGGAAAGCGGCCGCCTCTTAGGCGTCTCCTCGCCGTAGGTTGACAGGTACCTCATGGACTTCTACGTGGCTTTTCTGAAGATGGAGAAGCCCTACAACGCGCGCTTGGAGAGCTGCTTTACGAACCACGTCATCCAGTGGATCAAATTCCTCGACAAAAGCCAGGTAGGGAGAGCTGCCACCCCTCCTTGGCCTGCGGGAGGCCTCCCACTCCACCAACTCTTTTACTGGTCTGTGCTGGGCCAAGAGGGCGGGGAAAGCCAACCGTATCCTGGGCT
>NW_010238512.1:0-1028 GCF_000690775.1 Eurypyga helias | reverse complement strand
GCGGTACCATCCCGAGGGCTGCTGTTCGGATCAAATCCAGCAGCTCCCAGGCTCCCGCAGCATGCCGATGCCGTCTGGCACTTGGGGCCACTTCAGCCCACTTAAAATAAAAACTAATTGATATGCAAATGAGACGAGGCATTAGAGGAGTCCGGTGGCCAAGACCGACCCACGCTTTGATCCCATTTCCCCCCACCTCTCCTCCTTCTCCTCCTGGGGTCAGCCGCTCACCACCGCTCTCAGGATCGCATCCTGGAGGAAGGGCAATCCCAAAACCCGCCGTTGCACTGGGACACGCTCCTCTCTCGGCTCTCCAACCGCCCACTACAGCCACGCTCTCCCGCGATCCTGCTTCGGCCTGAGGATGGGCAAAGCAATCCCTGTCTCAATCTGGTCGCAGTGGGATGAACAGCGATCCCAGCATCTCCCAGACAGGGATGAGCATCCCTGAGGGATGCCAACGGCATCGCAGGCCACCAAAGGGGCTCGGAGCATGGCACTGTGAGCCGCAGCCTCACACCAGGAAGGCCTGGGATGGCTGCTTGGCCTCGCTGGGGTTAAGCCTACCTGCTGGGGATCCATAGGCTACTGCTGAATCCTCCATCGGAGCTGGACACCCAGGCAGAGCATTCCTGATCCCCCGGCCTGCGGGAATGGTTTGGGAGGAGGGGTGCAGCCATGCTGCTGCCCTGATCTGTCTCTCGCGGGGGTCTGTCCCGTCCCCACAGCGAAGGCAACCAACAGGGCTTGGGGCTTCCCTCTCGCAGCGTGAGACAGGATTCCCCACGGACCATCAGGACGCTGATTACAGAGAACAAAAACTGCCCCCGAGCCCCCAGGAAGGGAAGGGGCTGTATTCCGCTTTTCCAGGGGAGGAGGGGATGCAGCCCCAGGAAGGGGCCTTCTCCTGCCCAGTGCAGCAGAAAGACAGGGATGGGCGGAGAGACACAAAAAAGGGAGAGGAGGGCACGGCTGTGCCCTGCATTCCAGTCCTGGGGCTGCTGGGGCTGCCACATCCGGTAAGTCTC
>NW_010238511.1:0-4328 GCF_000690775.1 Eurypyga helias | reverse complement strand
ACCTGATCCCTGACCTCTCGGACAAATGTAAATGTATCTTGAGTCACACTGTCTTTCTTTAAGTTGGAAAAAACTGGGTAAGGTTGCACTTTATGTGGTTCCTACAGAGTTTGATTCAAGCCAGGAAATCAACATGCCCATGTTGTTCCTCAAGTCACGCATATCCAGGACACAGAGCTCAGATATTGTAGTGGCAATAACATGCTGGACAGTGCTGATTTAATTTTCTACTTGAAGAATCCTACAGCTAAATGTGTGGCTCTTTCCATATCAACTCATTTAAATTTTGGGGTTGTTAACTTCACACACTATTGCAAGAAAATGAAAATAATGAAACCACCATGATGCTGCAAGTCTACTGGTAACACTGGAAACTTCAGTGCTTTTTCTCTTTAACCGCCAGGTTTATGGTTTTGATTTCCTATCTGGGCATTTAGAAGAACGGGTGTGGTTTTTTGGTGTTGTTTTTTTTTTTTTTTCAGTAGTAAGACATTCAGGGACTAAAATGAAGGAGGGAAAATTTCGCAGCAATTAAAATTAGAGAAAAGCTTGGACTGTGGTTGTTCTCCATGGCAATACAGTCCAATTGCAACCATATTAGAGAAGCAGAATAGTGGATATAAATAGTTGGTGTAATATATTGAGTTATACTTTTTTATGCTAGTATGACTATAGAAGATGTTCATATTCTCTTATTTCAGCAGTTATTGGTATTTCAGTTAAAACAAATTCTTTGGATATCTAGAGTATGAAGAAAGAAAGAATAGAAAGAAGATGTCTCTTGCAAATGTGTAGAAGGGGTTTTTTTGAGTTGCTGTTTTGTTTCTGTTGTAATAGGTTTAAAATCACACAAGTGAAAAAATGAGTCAAAACTGTTTTACGCTTTCCTGTGTAAGACTAATGATAGTATCTGTAACCCTTGCTTTAAATGCTTTTTCTTGTTTTTTTCATTGCTTTCCCCTTGCTTGTATAAAACAGGTTCACCTTGTTCTGTCTCTTCCTTCCACTTTCCCTTTACTATAAAAGTTTAGCACAACACTGTATGATAACAGTTAATGAATGAAAGGCTAGATCAAATAGTTTGTATTAAATTAATCTCAGATGTGACCTATCACAAGTTGTGCAGGAAGCACCCTTTATGCCAGGTATACATTGCCAATGGATTCTCTGTCTACTGTGATTCATCTCTTTTTCTGGTATGAACTCTGAAGGTGTGTAAACTTAATTCTGATTTAGTTAGAATTTTCTAGCAGTAATTTCTACTTATCACCTACTTAAGGCAGGTATCTTACAGAGATAAGAAAGCTTATCTCTGTAAGATACCTACCAGATTAGGCTTCTAATTCAGCATGGCATTAACTTGGCTTACCTTTGTTATTTAAGTTGTAGTTTACAACTTGTGTTTATAATACCACTTCTTTAGTGAGGAGTCTATCTTCAATCATGTCAAAAAATCTGCAGGGTCTCAATAGCAGTTTGCATCTGCCACTAAATTATAGGTAGACATGGTTATCTCAAAGGCACCTTGTATTTGAGGACAGCTTGCTTCTGCTATTAATTTTGTGGGCATGCAGAATTTCTCCAACAACATGTTGTACCTGAATACACTACTACTTGAAGATCATTGATGTCTGACCTTAGCTCTTAGGGGTTTTCCTAAACAAAACTTTTACTCCTGATAAACTTGTGTTTCTCTTGTATGTTTCAATGAACACCTAACTTAAAGAAAACGTTAAATCGCAAAACCGCATGAGTCTGCTGGTGATATCCATTACAACTTAAAATGATCAGAACAATGACTTATTCTTTCAGTGGTTTCTGAGCTTCTCCTACTTGGGATGTGTTGACATGGTAATTCGAGTAGGAGTACATGTAGAGGTCATATGAAAGTAAATGAGCAGCTAAATAATGATTCCAGTGTGTTCTTTTCTTGTGTACTACTGTTATTATTTTTATTTAGCATGTTACTTCTTGTCCAAACTACTATTAATCTGAAAAATGAGAGATTAAAATTACTTCAGTGATCTTTTCCTTATCCTGGCTAAAGTAGATGTGCTACCGAATGCTTTTTCCAGACTAGCTTAACACGTCTGAATTGAAGGTACTTCCATCATGCTCCTTGGGGGCCTGTGTCACAGTTTTATAGATCTGACAACTAAACAATATTTTTTTTTAATCTTCAGTTTAAAAATTTATGATATTATGCCTAGTTATAGCTCTTAGAAGAATCTTCAACAGTTCTTGCTTGTCCAAGTAGGAATAAGTTGCGCAACTTATATAGATTATTAAATTTTCCCTTACTTGTCTATCTGAGGGACAGTATTGCACAAATAAAATTATATGTGTGTGAGTGTATAAATACCCACCCCAGAAGATTATATTATAAAGATTTGGAGTTAATTTCTACTTTGAAGGTCCCTGGAGCATAACCAAGTTGTCAGTAGCTGCCAAGAATATGATCCGTTCCCCCATGTGTTAGTTCTGTACTTGCATCGTGAGCATCCGCAGGTGGGAAGAGCTGGTTCTCCAGGAATAGGACATCTGTCATCAGGCCACCGATTTTAAGTATTGACAAGCCATCCTTTGTTCTGGAACTGCAGCACAGGAACAGAACTACAGTAACTGTCTTGTTACCTGCTTGACAACGGGCAGGGAAAGTGAGTTGGTCCATGTACCATCTTCACTAAGTAACTACTTTCCTCCCTATTCATTGAAAAGACTCAGAGAAAAGGTTTTAGAGCTCAGAGTCTTTCCTTTTGGACACAAAGAGAAAACACTCACAAGTTGAAAAAACAAAACCAAACCAAACCCCATCAACAAAATCCCTTTGTTTCATGTGTGAACTGTTTTAAGATACCATGTAAATAAATCATTGATTTCACAGAAGAAAGAGGCTAGCCACTGGCAGACAACAAGGAATTTATCCTCAAGGATGCTGTCAGGGTTATTAAAATAGTTGTGTAGTGTAGAAAGCATAGATGGAGGCATTATCTTCAGCCTCAGTATTTCATTCATGTAATCCAGCGGTTTGTAGAAATGCTTTTTTAGAGTGAATGATTTTCTGCTTGGACTATATTGTGATTTCTTATGGCTGGTATTAAGGTCTTGAAAGAAGACAATGTCTTATACTATGCATGTATTAAGATAGGTTAATTAAGTTCATTACTATAAATATGAATGCCAACTTGAGGAAAAAATCTTTGAAACTTCTGGGTTGTCTCTTGTTTTGTAATCAAAAGAAGAATGTGTACTGATTTTTAGGATTGTGTTCTAATTTTCACCATAGTTTTGCCTTTTTGCAATATTTTTGACAAACTTATTGTGCTGTAATTCTAGCTACAGAAACGATTAACTGTGTGCTTTGAACAGTTGAGAGACTAAATCATGTCAGTTTGTTTGTATCAGATTTAATTGAACAAGATAATTCCCCTTCCCCCCACTTATTCAGGGAAATAACTCTTCGGGAAAAACTGGTTTTGATTTGTAGATAAGTTGCATTTTAGTTCTTTGTGCCCATTCATTTCAGATTTCATGAGAACTCAGCTATATTAGAGCATTTTGCCCTGCATAGTCTCAAAGCTTTTTCTCCAGATCACCTTTTTAATCGCTGTTGCTGACTTTATTCCTCTGTGCTGATGTAACACCTCTTTGCTCCAGGTTATGTTTATGTCACTAGTATTGCTTGACAGACAGGATTATTTCCATTTCAAGGTAGCATAGACATGCCAGATCTGAAGGGAATGAAACACTGTTTGAACCTCTGACAAATGATTTTTACAGTGTATTAGTGGTTGCCATATTTGTGTGTTTGGTGTGGCCTGTGTTGTAGGAACAGCATTTTCTGCTATAGCTAAAGCAGTGTAATTGCACTGGCAGAGACCTCTATGTTGAGAAACGACAGTGAGAAGGTTTCAGATCTGAGTATTTATTCAAGGACTTTCTTAACTGTAGCCTTATACCAGAAGAATGAATAAATGCTGTTATCATCAGGAGATTGGTGGCAGAGAAACAGAAAGTGATTCCACAATGAGCTGATTGCACAGCTGGAGTAAGGTATAGGAGTCCTGCCATCAGAGCTCATGAGGAGCGTAAATTCTGCTCACTCCCATATATCTCATCTTTACTTACAGATGATCATAGAATGGTTAGGGTTGGAAGGGACCTTGAAGATCATCTAGTTCAAATGATGTACTACTTTGTGACAACCTCTACTCATTTAGACTCTGTGCCGCCCTGGGCAGTTTGGAACGTGCCAGGCAATGGAGTCTTGGTTTGGATGCTATTGCAGTTCAGTTAAATAATGTGGTCATAGAATCACAGAATCACAG
>NW_010238510.1:0-2180 GCF_000690775.1 Eurypyga helias | reverse complement strand
ATCTCAAAACCCACCTGCGGCTCCACTCCGGAGAGAAGCCTTACCAGTGCAAGCTCTGCCCGGCCAAATTCACCCAGTTTGTGCACCTCAAGCTGCACAAGCGTCTCCACACGCGGGAGCGTCCCCATAAATGCATCCACTGCCACAAGACCTACATTCACCTCTGCAGCCTCCAGGTCCACCTGAAGGGCAACTGCCCCGTCGCCCCCGCCTCCGGGCTCTCCGTGGAGGACCTGAACCGGATCAACGAGGAGATCGACAAGTTCGACATCAGCGACAACGCCGACAAGCTGGAAGAGGTGGAGGACAACATCGACCTAACGGCGATCGTGGAGAAGGATATACTGACCATGCTCAGGAGGGAAATGGAAGGAGCCAACCTGAAGGTATCTCTGCAGAGGAACCTGGGAAACGGACTCATCTCCTCAGGATGCCACCCTTACGAGTCGTCGGATGCGGCGGTTCTGAAGTTGCCTCACGCTCACCCGCTACCTCTGCTACCTGTCAAGGTCAAGCAAGAAACAGTTGAACCAATGGACCCTTAAGACTTTCCGGCAAAGTGATTTTCCTTTCTATTTATGACTTGGCAAGTCAGGGTGCCTGTAGCAGTCGCTTGTACGTAGTTTCGATGCTGCAAAGCAGTCTTGGCTTACGGTAGTTTCCCTACGCTCTCCCGCTGACAGAAGGAACTCCAAAGTTACTGTTTTCTCAGGGCATAAAAGGAGGCAAAGGACTCTGCGTTGCCTCGCCAGTTACTAAAAGACAATCATCTAGCCGTAATTATTTTTTCAATGATAGTACTTCATAATTTATTATGCAATTAATCATTCTAAAAGCAATAATTAGGAAAATGTTTACAATGACTGGAAAATTCATTGTAATTTTTACTTTAAATGTTTTTATTTTTCGTTTTATGGTCATTCCTTGTAGATATTTTTTTTCTCCCCCTCCTTCTTTTCCGCACATCTCTCTCAAGAACCTAAGATCGGGGTTTCAGTGAACGCGGTCTACGTACCGACGTCTTTTTAAACAAACGTGGTCTTTCGTGTTGCCAAAGTTGGACGTTTGACGTAACCGATTCCTAGATCCGTGGGTTTGAAAACGGTTGCTGTGCGCTTCTCTCTGCGAATCCACCCCACCGGGAATCGGGACGGGATAGAAAACCCCAGACCCAGAGTAGCAGCAAGCTGGGGGGGGAAAGGAACCGCTCACCCGGCCTCTCGGAGGACAGGAGAGGGATTCTCCCGCCTGTGGCCGTACCTGGAGGAGATGCGGCACAGCGAGGGCCTGCCTGCCACGGACAGTCCCGCGGGCTTCTCGAGAGCAGGTCCAGCCCCGTGTGCCCACGCGTGACTTGATGACCAAAGGAATGCATCAGCTCCAAGTGGCTCTTCCACACCAAAACCTCACTTAACATTCGTTTGTTTCCAAAAGCAAACACACAGATACTCTCAATATTCTGCCGAAAAGGAGCTTTTTGGCAGAGTTCTTTCTTCTTTCGTTTTTATTCTTTTTCTTCTTTTTTTTTTGGCCAGAGCCTTCCAGGGATGATAAAAAAGAGACGGTCAGATTCCCTGAGAAAGAAGGGTTTTACCTGTATTTCCCTCTCCCACTTGCCTGGGTAGAAGTGGGGATAAAGTCCTTTCCCGGCACATACATCTTCTTCATTTTTTCCCCTTCCTTCCTGTACGACTCGGATTTTTCCTCAGTATTTGTGTTTGTACATTTTGTGGTTAATTTAATTAAAGAAGAAAAGGGCATTGCAAAGTTGTTGAACAACAATTACCTCAGTGCTTGTGTCCAGTGGTGCAGACAATGCTGTTTTATCGGAATGCTTTGCTACTTTAGGGAAGAAACCAAAAGGTGCACAGGGAGAGACGGGACACACGTCCTTTTAGCTTTTTGTCTTGCTAAGCCCAAAGACGGTATGGTGACGTTTGAGGTGTAGCAAAGAATACATGTATATTTATAGATATATTTATACCACTATACTATATATGTATATGTATATATATTTATACCACTTAAGTTGTGAGCCAAACCATGTAATAAAACCTATTTTTCATCTAAGCGTGAAAATCAGATGTTATCCACTTCTGCATCTTACCAGTGACCTCAAACCCCGAAGCTCGTACGAAGGCGGGTTACCCTCCCCAGCCTGCCCGCGCCGCGGGTGAGTA
>NW_010238509.1:0-216 GCF_000690775.1 Eurypyga helias | reverse complement strand
TGGCAACAAGAAGGGCTTTTATAGGCACACAGGGGATAAAGAGAACCTTCACCAAGGGCAGATGGTGCCTGCTGAATATGTTGGCCTTCTATGACGGGATCACAACTTTGGTGGCTAAAGGATGAGCAACCGATGTCATCTACATGGACCAGTGCAAAATGTTTGACACCGTGCCACACAACAACCTTATGTCTAAATCAGAGAGGCATGGATTTG
>NW_010238508.1:0-956 GCF_000690775.1 Eurypyga helias | reverse complement strand
CTGGCTGCCCCCAGCCCCTCGGCCAAGTTGTTCCAAGATTCGGGCAACTGCCTTTGATATGGATTATTTTTAGGGAAGGTGGAGCTTTTGCAGCATCTGGCACTAAGGGTGTGAACCCCGAAGTTTCGCCCCCCTGCTAACAGACCTACGCCGCTCCCAGCAGCCCCAGCCAGAGCTGGGGGGTCTCCAGCACCAGGAAATCAATCACTTCCGCAGTGAGCGCCCCACAGCAGCCCTGAGCAGGAGGGTCCAACCCCACGGCGTACGGAGAGGGATGGCTCCCCCCCCACCTCAGCCTCCCATGCCCGGGACCGCAGCCACACGACGTGCAACGGAGGTGCCAAACCTGCCGCCCCACCATCGGCTCCCCCAATCCGGCTGGTTTTAGAGGATTCTCTTCACCTCCTGAAGGCATCAGGACAGATTTCCCTAACTCCGTCCGCATTTTTAAAATAAAAGCTTACGAATGTGGAATTCCTGGGTATCTTCTAGAAATATTTGGAGAAAACTGCTAAATATCACTTGGCTTTACCTCTTTTCCTACTGCCCGCGTGTCAGGAAGAGCGAGTGAGCCCTTTGGCTGTAGGAAACGCTTTGGCGCCGGCAGCATTGAGCGCTGAAGGCCGCTATCGCCGCTCGGGCTGGCGCTGAGCTCACGGGTCACGAGCATCAGCTGGGTCACGGCCCCCCGGAAACGATAACCAGGGTTGTGTCTGGATCCATCCGGCTCCAGCCACGAGCGCAGGGAGCTGGAGTCAGACCTCCCAGCCCAGCTCATCCCGCGGGCCTGCCAACGCGGCAGGAAGGATTTTCGCCCACAGCCACATCCCTCACCTTGTTGTTATCCTCGTAGAGCATGATAACAATCTGGGTCATGTAGTTCAGCTCCGAGACGGCACTCAGATAGTCCATGGCTCTCTTCCACTGCTCGTCTCTGCTTTCCTGACACACACAAG
>NW_010238507.1:0-974 GCF_000690775.1 Eurypyga helias | reverse complement strand
TCCCACCTCCAGGTTGTCCCCATCCAGGGTCCTTCCCAACTCCACGTTCTCCCATTTCCAGGTCCTTCCCACCTCCAGGTTGTCCCATTCCCAGGTCCTTCCCACCTCCAGGTTCTCCCATTCCCAGGTCCTTCCCTACTCCAGGTTCTCCCATTCCCAGGTCCTTCCCACCTCCAGGTTGTCCCATTCCCAGGTCCTTCCCAACTCCAGGTTCTCCCATTTCCAGGTCCTTCCCACCTCCAGGTTGTCCCCGTCCCAGGTCCTTCCCACCCCCAGGTTCTCTGTGGTGTCCCCACCTCCAGGTTGTCCCCATCCCATCTTCTCCCGGTTGTCCCCATCTCCAGGTTCTCCCCATCCTTGGTGGCCCCACCTCCACGCTGTCCCCCCCTCAGCTGCTCCAGGTTGTCCCCACATCCAGGTTCTCCCCACCCTGAGGTCCTCCAGGTCGTCCCCATCCCAAGTTCTCCCCACCCCCGGGTTCTCCTGGTTGTCCCCGTCTCTCGGGTTTCCAGGTTGTGTCCCCCCCAGGGTGTCCGTGTCCTCCAGCTCCGGGTTGTCCCATTCCCAGGTCCTTCCCACCTCCAGGTTGTCCCATTCCCAGGTCCTTCCCACCTCCAGGTTGTCCCCATCCCATCTTCTCCCGGTTGTCCCCATCTCCAGGTTCTCCCCACCCTGAGGTCCTCCAGGTCGTCCCCATCCCAAGTTCTCCCCACCCCCGGGTTCTCCTGGTTGTCCCCGTCTCTCGGGTTTCCAGGTTGTGTCCCCCCCAGGGTGTCCGTGTCCTCCAGCTCCGGGTTGTCCCATTCCCAGGTCCTTCCCACCTCCAGGTTGTCCCCATCCCATCTTCTCCCGGTTGTCCCCATCTCCAGGTTCTCCCCACCCTGAGGTCCTCCAGGTCGTCCCCATCCCAAGTTCTCCCCACCCCCGGGTTCTCCTGGTTGTCCCCGTCTCTCGGGTTTCCAGGTTGTGTCCCC
>NW_010238506.1:0-1227 GCF_000690775.1 Eurypyga helias | reverse complement strand
GGGAGGGGGAGGGAATGGTGTAATATTTCCAAAAGCTAATACCTCTATCATTTGTACCATCTATATTACACATGGCCAACTACACGCAGGAAAACTGCAAAGGCTCTCAATATAATTAAATAAAAGACGAAATTACAGAAATTAGAAAAAGAGATGACCTATTGAGTCATCCCTGGCTCTAGTCCGTCCCCTGGGGCCCAGTACAAGATGCTTCCTAGTGCTGTGCTGTTTTTATTTTTTACACAGAGAAAAAAAAATAAAACAGCAAATGAAAAATAACTTCACTGTTTTCTCACACTTTACAGGCAAGGATCTCAAAGCTCTAAATTCATGCTAATGCAAAGCAGCACACTTGAGAGAGAGCCTGTTATTTCTGTGATTATTTCCTTTTTCATTACAGAGATAGGGGATTAAGAAACAGGCCTTCACGTTGCTCCTGTCATCCACTTTGCCACTGCAATCCAAATTACAGTCACATTCTGCCATTAACTATGGAGCCGTTCCCATCTGATAAAGTTCCGATTAAATCAATTTCATCGCAATAATTCAAAAGATTGTTTATTCCAACTAAGTAGTTTTGACATGCCAAAGATTTAAAATAGTTTTGATATACTCAAGGGTTTATATAAATCATTGTCGGCTAAGTTTATATTATATATATATATAATTGCATCCGTGTATATTGCATACGTACGTATTTACCTACCCATATAAAATACAACCTCAACTAACGGCAATATTTACGTGCAAACATCTTACATACACACACAGCTCTTTGTTGATCGACTTTCGCCCACACGACGTTTTCTTTCACTGCCCACTTGTCCAAAGCTGGAGAGTTCTCCCCCAAAACACTCAGGAACCATCAGAGAATTAAGGAGCACTCCGGTACCTCCCAGGAAGCCGTTAGCTCCCAACTCTAACACGCCAAAAGGTGCATCCCCAAGAGCAGCTCTTTAAAGGAGGAGGCGAGCAGGAGCCATTCCGCGCACGCAGGATTCAAAGCGCTTTCTCCCCCGCAAACCCGCCCACGCTCCGTCTTCGTCCCTGCGGGCGAAGACGCCGGGGCCGGGCACTGGATGCTGCGTGCGCGCACAGATGCCAATTCACGCCCGGGCACAGCGACAGCCGGGAGAGGAGGCGAAGGGGTGGCGGCAGCAGGGAGGACGATGCAGCCAGGCCAGAGGGAGGCTGGCGGCATGGCAGTCCTGACGCAGAGATGCCCGG
>NW_010238505.1:5494-6084 GCF_000690775.1 Eurypyga helias | reverse complement strand
ACGGCAGCTCCTTATCCCCCTTTCGTTCTTCTCCTCCTTTAATTACAGATCCTACTTATCGGCTGAGAACAGAAAGATCGTCGCCGTAACCTTGCACTTGCCCTTGTAGAAGGTTTACCTAAAAAGTTAGAAAATAAAATCAAATACTCTAATTTGCAGTCGTCTTGCCATTTCAAACCCAGTTTTCATTACAGCACAGAAAGTGCATTGAAGCTGTGTTTATAACCCCCTTTTAGATAACAAATCACATTTTCTTTTGGCTGGCGAGTGTGTAGAATTGATATTTTTTTTTTTTCCGTTTAATGGGTTTGTGTGTTCTGGAATGATCTCCATCAACGGAGAGTCTTTATTGTGTTTGATATAATGTCAGCTTTCATTACGCTCGGAGAATTACTATGTTAAAGCACCAACCTTGCTGTAGAGCCGTTCTGGCCGAAACACAGAACAAGAAAACCACACGCAAAACCCCCGTGTCGCTGCTGTTCCCTCTTGAAAGCCCAGGCTGGGGTTTGAGGGGGTTCCCCTCACCCCCGGCGCTGCAGGACAGCTGCACCACAGTCCCGTGGGGGCCCACCTTGGGGGCGGGGCGG
>NW_010238505.1:0-5405 GCF_000690775.1 Eurypyga helias | reverse complement strand
TAGCCGTGTGCGACGGAGGGGAGAGGCGGCTGCGTCTTGCTCCGGGCAGCCTCAAAGGAGCGGGAGCGGGCAGGGGATGCTGTGTAAAGAATAGCCGGCAAGGCGTGATCAGATAAAACATCTTCTCGGGGAGATGAAAAAGCTGTTGACGGGTCACTTAAATATTTCCCCAGCTCTGTCAGAGAGGCAGAGGGAGGAAATTGCTTTTAAAAAAAAAAAAAAAGATGCCAAGGCAGATTATGATGACTGTTTCCACCTGTCCTGGGTAATGCGTACGGCCTCTGCTGCTGGCTGGGATGAGAGGGGACTCGCATGGCGAGGGGCAAGCCGTGAATATTTTCCTCTTCCCAGGGACAGGGGAAGCACTCATCGTGACTCATATGGACAAGGATAGCTCTAGCCCAGTGGAAATAAAAGGTTCAGCCCCTACCAGCCACCGTCGGTGTTTATCCTGATGCCCACAGACAGGCATGGCTGTGAGCGCAGGTAGGAATTTCACCCAGGAATTCATCTGGTCCCTTTGGGAACCTCTTTCTGGCTCACAGAAACACTTTGCCTTGTCACACAACTGCTGCCCGAGGAGGCTGCTGTGCCTCTGGGAGAGCCTGGGGTGAGCCCTCACCCCTCTGGGACCTCCAACCCCCATCTAGGGCAGACTGGCCGGCACAGACCCATACCCATTGACCAGTCCCATGCCACACCGGTGTGGCAGGGGCAGTGCTGCGTTGGGAACGTGCTGTGTCCCCTCTCATCACCTGCTGCCACCTGGCCCTTAAGGCAGGCGTGAAGCTGCGGGTGCTGTGGGCACGGGGAGCTGCGGGATGTGCTGCAGGCATGGCACGCTGCAGGAGGTGTGGGACACGCTGCAGGCTGTCTTCCATGCAAAAGGTGCAACTATAAGCAAAATCTGTTGCTATTTCTGTGTGCTTAAAGGTTCAGGGATAGGAAGAACTCCCTAAATATTCGCTGCCCTTCATAAGTGCTGATGGCAGTGGGAAGAGCTGCTGGTGAGCAGAGCCTCTGGCGCTGTGCGGGCACACCGGGTCCCGTTTGCTCTCCCCACCTGCTGAGGTGTCCGTGGGTCTGAGCAGGCACACACCCCTGGCTTGTCCCTGCATCGGCACACTGTGGGCTGGGATGCTGGCCCTGCTACCAGCCCCATCCAGCAGCTGGGAAACAGGCAGGTGCTGACTTGGGATCCAGCTTGTGTTCCCCACTGACCCCAAGTTCCTCCCAATGGCCTGGAAGGCAAACTGCTGCAGGATTTGACTCTTCCAGAACCATTTAAATCTCGGAAGAGATTGCCTGACCGCATGGATCAGCTGTGCCGCTCGGAGAAGTGAAACCTGCAGCCAGAGGGCTGACATAGACCAAAATCAATGTGGTGCAGCGGGAGCTACCTGCAAACCCACCCCGAGGAGCTGCAGCATCCCCAGGGCATGTGATCAGCACGGGGACCCTTGTGAGATGCTGGTGAGCGGTCCTGTGGAGGATAACAGATCCACAGGAGAAGGGTTAGCCAGCTCAGGTGATCTTACGGGAAAGATACAGTGGGAGACCCAGCCATGGCCTCTCTGCTGTGTCCCTGCCAGCTGTGTGGAGGCTGGAACAAGGACCTGATGTGCCACTGGCAGCTCCTTCCAAGGCTTTTTGGGGCGGTGGCAGCTGCCTGCCTGATGTGGTTTGATTGCCACCTCGTTAGACAAATGACTTGGAGGTTTGAGACAGCACCCTTCCACCTGCCATTGCCCCGCTGCAGGGAGGCAGCAGAGCGCTGACCTTTTTGATGTTATTTTTAGTTGCTGTGATTATTTTAGGCCTATGTGAATGGTTTGTTGGGGAGGAGTGCCCCTCTCCACTGACCTGAGGCTCCCCATGACCCTCTTTGTCGGGGGCTTTGGCTCAACCCTGGTCTTCACCCATGCCAAAGCAGGGTCCTCCCCTGAGCTGCTGGGAAGGCTCCAGCCTGCAGCTCTCCAGATATTCACAGCCCTGTTTCATTAATTAGCCTTTTTCTTGGCATTTTGATGTCAAATCGGCAAAGGTGTGGAGCACAGGGCTCTTAGGGAGGGCTCAAGGGGGAAAAGCAAGACGCAGGGTCCCTGGGGAGTCTCTGGCACGTGGCATCCCTGGAACCCCATGCAGGAGGTCCCACCTGGGTGAAGCCGTAGCCGGGGCTGCCCACTGACACCAAATCACAAGGGTTTGGTGCAGGCACGGTGGTTGCCTCGTGGCTTTGCAGCCTGGGCGATGACTTCAGCAGCGTTTGCAGCATTCCCTGTGACCGCACTTAACTCCCAAAGTTGTTTTCCCCCCAACTTGCACCAAGGGTTCAGGAGGCTGAAATAATCCCGTGCTCATCCGCTAGCGACGCGGCGCTGGCAGTGCCGTTACGCGGGTGCCGTTTGGCAATTACGGCGTGGGAAAATGGGCAGCGGTTGACCCATCATCGAGGAGCAGCTACCCGGCATCTGCCTCCCCTTCCCCAACGCGAACCAGCAAGTGCTTTGTGCAGGCTCGTTTGCAGGAGGCGGGGGCAATGTTTTGCCCTGAAATCCCTTGACATCTTCACCCCCTTGTTTTCTTTATTGGTATTTATTCTGAAAGGCTCTAGAAATATCAGTGCTGTTTACACAGACTGAGTACTTGGTTTAACATGGACACAAGGAGGAGGAGAGAGGATTATGTGAAGAAGGCAAGCGTGGTTTAAAAATAAATACTAGGGAGAGAAGATTGTAGGGCCCCTTGTTGCCTCACAAGAGACGCCCCCAGCATCTTCCTATAGGGTCTCCAATGTCTCTGCCCCTCCTTCTTGGAATAAACTCCCACTGGTTCCGCTGGCCTCTGGATTCCAGAGATGTGGATGCCCTGCCAGCTCCCGTGGGCTCCCTCGCACCCCACAAACCCCACCACCAGCATCAGCGGGATCATGGCAAGGAGAGCAGAGCCTGGCATCAGGGCACATGCCAGGGCCAGGGCCACGGGGACACTGGCTGTCCCACACGTGCTGTCTCATGTGCAAACCTCAGCGGTGGCGTGAAGAGGCCGGGATCTCACCCACCAGCTCCTGGGGTCATCAGGGCATGAAAAAGTGGATGGCAAGGGCTCTGTGACCCCTAGGGAAAGCGGTGGCAGAAACGTCCTTGTAGGAGATCTGCTCCCTGCGCTGTGCCATGCCGTGGGACCGCTGGAGCTGGTGAAGGCAGGACCAGGGGACCGGCTCTCCTTCTTGAGCATCACCTTGCCACCCTCTCCCCCACTGCAGGAGCGGGTCCACCACGTGTCAGAGAGGATTCGAGCTCTTCAGAGGAGCCGATGGAAGATAAAATGAATAACAAAGCACCTTCTGGATGGCTGTTGTTAGTCACACTCACTTCTGATTAAAGATCATTAAACATGAAATTAGCTCGTTTGTGTTACGGGTCTCCCGGGGGTTCCTTTAATTAGGAGGTGCAGATGGCCACGGACCCGGGGAGACGGCAGCACCAGTGAGGGACAGGGGCGTGCGAGGGGCCGGGAGCAGCACAGGGAGGGCATCAAAGAGAAATTAATTTTTTTTTGTTTCCCTTTTCTTGTTGTCGTAAAACCCCCCAGCATTTCACAACAAATCACAGATAATTAATAAGTACATTCCCTTAATGACTAGGCTTTTTAATAGCAGAAATTGGAAGATGCTGCGTCGATTTTTTTTTTTTAATTTTCCCCTCTCGGTGCTCCCTTGTCGCCGTGGTGAGAGTCGCGGGGTCGCTGGGAGGGATGCTGAAACCACCCTTTGCAATCCCCAGCCCGGGGGACATGGGCTGTGCTCCCCCCACCACCGAGAGCTGCATCTCCGCTCCATGGGCTTCCCCACCCCTCGGCACTCTCGTGTCCGAACAGCTGGCAGAAGCAGCAGCAAACCTCTCTGGGGAGCAGGTTGCTGGCTCGGGGCACCCCGGCCAGGCTGGTCTGGGTGTCACGGTGCCACCGGCCCCAGCACAAGCCCGTGGCCACAGAGGCAGCAGCAGAGCAGAACGGGGATGCAGCCGGCACCGTTAGGTTTTTGGTTGCGTTTCTGTTCTGGGCCTGATGGCTTTCGTCATTAAACAGCAAGAGCGTTAATCCTCCCAGCACGCGGCGTGCGAGGGGGAGGCTGGTTGCCGCGGCGGCTGACGGCTGATTGAGTGGCAGACGTGTCAGCGCCGCGACGGCTGCCGATGCGCCTGCACCGCGCTCCCGTCCCCGCACGCAGAGAGTCTCCGGGTGCCCTTTAATTACCCCTTCCGACGGCACGCGCAACACTGTTGTGACAGCATCGCTCTTCTCCGAATTGCCTCTTCAGGAATTTCATCGGCTGCCTCGCATCCTGACGCGCAGGGAAGAGGGATCTGAGCAGACCTTTCTGCCTAAACAGTCTCTAAATACCTCAAATTAGCGACGCGCGTTTCTCCATGGAAGCGCGGACTCTCTGTTGCTGCAGACTGCAGGGCTGCTGCCTGCCCATGCCTGCTTCTCCTGCAGCTCCCGATGCCCGCAGCGGGACTGAAGCAGCCTGGGCATGAGGACACGGTGCAGCCTCGTGCCTGGTGGAAGCGCAGAGGCCGCGGTCATGCCAGTGACCCTGTCACAGGGCTGCTTGGCCACGGTGGAGGCAGCCATGAGCCGAGGGAAGCGTGACAGGCGATGACCGGTCCTTGGAAGGTGGATGAGGGGGATGTGGAGTCCCAGCCATGTCCCAGGGACCGCTTGGAGTGGGCAGGGTTTGGTCCCTGGTGATGGAGTGGCTGCCAAAAGCATGGCGGAGGTGCTGAGGGGATGATTAAGGGGGGAGGGAGGGCAGCAATGGAGACCCTTTTGCTATCCCCATCTGTCCCTAACTCATCTCTCCCTTTTCTCTGCAGGAAGAAGACATCGAGTACTATGACTCCAAGGCCGACACCGAATATGTGAGTACCGTAGGCACAGTCACTGCCCTGTCCCAGGGCTGAGCCCCTCGCTGGGGCTGTCCCAGCACTGTGCCGGCGGGACACGGCACAGCGTTCGTTACGGACGGCATAACGAGACTCTGCGGTGGGCAACGCGTGCCCGGTGGGCAACCGTCCTTGCCCCCACCGAGCTGTGGTGGCATCTGTCCGCCGGCACCGGGCCCAGAGGCAGGCAGGTGGGCAGGTCGCTCCGCTGCCTGCAGAAGGTTCTAAAATTAAAGGTGGCATCTGAAATTCAAATGAAGAGCAAACCTTTAATTAGAGACTGAATCTAATTCTCTGCCCCCCTCCCGGCACAGCCATCCTGTGATTTCTGGCAATCAGTGCTTTAAATACAGAGCCGACAGCTCCGCTCTCGCGGCGCTCCCGAGGGGGCTGGCATTTGCCGGCTCCTCCACTCAGGTGCCACGCCGTGGGTGCAGGGTGCTCTGCCGGCAAGCC
>NW_010238504.1:750-1117 GCF_000690775.1 Eurypyga helias | reverse complement strand
GTGAAGGGTACTCCTCACCGTGGGGACCCGGCAGAGCTGCCACGGACCAGCCACGCGAGGAGGGAAAAGGAGCTGGGATCCGTCCCTCAGGGCGGACAGGGATGGACACTGCTCCAGCCCCTCCTGCCCCTCAGGGAGCCCTGGGTGACCCCATGCAGGGACACAGAGCCAGGCCAGCTCCTGCACCGTCCCGTAGCAGGATGCTGCTCCCCAGCTCCAGGGTACATGGTCCAGATCACAGCCCGCAGGATGGGGAAGGGGAAGCGTGGCATCGAGATCCACCAACGGCACAGCCCCACGGGCCAGGACTCCACACTCAGCCCCAGGGAGCGGCTCCATTCCTGCCATCAAAGCCGCGGTGTGACCT
>NW_010238504.1:0-234 GCF_000690775.1 Eurypyga helias | reverse complement strand
CCCCCCCCCCCGGGGCTGCCGCGCCCTGCCGCAGGGTCCCAGCCCGCCCGCTCCCAGCTCCATAACCCCAACTCTTGCCCAAGCGCGCGCGGAGCGGGTCGGTGCCAGCGGACACCGTGCCACCAGCCCGGTGAGGGTCCCCGGACACCCCCTCCTCCGCCGCCCGGGGCCGGCCTTACCTGGGGGCTGCAGGCTCTCCTGGATGGCCTCGACGTCGGCCAGGTCGGTGCAGAC
>NW_010238503.1:0-17929 GCF_000690775.1 Eurypyga helias | reverse complement strand
CGGCACCTCCCGGGAGGGGGGCTCCCGCCTCGGCGACATGCCGCTGCTCCCCCTCATTAAAATTCCTGGGGATCGTTTAACCCCGCTGCAGAGACAGCTCGTTAGGTTGGCAGGACTCCCCTTTCTCCAGGGGGAGCCTGCGTGAGCAGGACCTCAGTTCATCTGACCCGCTGAGCATCGCCGGATTTCGCATGGAAGCCCAAGTACTGACAGGGAGCGCAAGGCGTACTCCTGCCTCTCAAAGGTAATCAGAGGTGGACCCCAGACAGGGCGAGCATAGCCTCAGGCGCACCCTGTCAATCCATTGTCAAATGAATGGCTTGAACGTGCTAACACGGCACAGGCATTCCTACGGAGTCAAGTCTGAGCCTTCCCCTTTGCTTTTACATAAGATTTTCCAGTCATATAAAGCAAAGCGCATTAAATGCCAAGTATTGATTTCCAGATCAAAATTTAGAAGTGGCAGTTAACAAAACATTTGACGTTCATATTATCAGAAGTAACTCTTAACGAGTCTTGAGCTACAAAGTTGTGACAGGACTCCCTTCCCTGTAGCTGGACACCAGAGGAAAACACTCCCTTCCCTGTAGCTGGACACCAAAGCAGAATGCTGGAGGAGTGAGTCCCTAGGGTGGTTGAAAGAATCGTCGAAGGGGCTTCCTTGCAGTTTTATCTGTAGTGGTATGTAAATAGAAAAAACTCTTCATGTGAGCAGTTACATAATTCTTGCCGAGTTGACCCAAGAACTAAATTAAGAATTCCAGCAATACAGGAGGATTCCCAGGGAATTATCTATACTTGGATACTGTGCCTGGGAGGACTATATGCACAGAGGGAGTGAAAAATCTCGCCCTAAGGCTTCCCTCTGTAGTTTGCTAGTAGGGAACTAGGATATACTTACAGTCCTCTCCAACCTGTTGTTACTATATTTAGGATATAATTTAAGATAACATTTTGTCATTATACCCAATATTAGATTTCTTGCATATCTTATATGTCTAATTATATGTTATAGTATGTTAATTGATTTCAAGGTTTGTAAATAGCTCAACTGAGCTTCTGTAGATGCAAGCATAAGGTAGGTTCTTATTCAGCATTAGTTCAGAATACAGAACTTGAAGCAAGCTATTTGAGTGGTTCAGCTTTTCAGCACCTTTGTCTTTCTCCCTTAATTTCTTCATTGCTAAAACTTTTAGTCTCAAGACTATTCAGAAAAACTACTGTTAACAGTTACACTAAAGTTACTGTATTCATTTTCTTCTTATAGCCAGCCCTATAGATTTTCCTTCTTCTGATTTTCTTTTCTCTCACTAACAATTGAGAACTTCAAAAAACATATCTGAGATTTCTTTTTTCATCCTTGGGGTTTCTAAAAGAAAACACATATGTCTCTGCTTTTGTAACCTCCATAGAGAAGGAAGCAAGTACTTTTATGGGAGAAAGGCAGTCTTCACCCTTCTATTAGAATTAGACAGCCAATTGTAGTACTTCCTTAATAAAGCTATCAACACTATAGTAACATTGTGAAGGGCTCTCAGCTGTAGATGGTGTGAATGGTAATGCCATAAGTTGAGAGCACAGGCTTAGAATGAGAAATCACATGAATGACTGAAAATAGGATCATGTGATTAGTTATTTTGTTGCTCAAAAAGACATGGAATTTCTGGACGGGTCCTCTTAGAATTCGGAAAGAAAAATTAGGTTGCTTAAATGTATAGAATTAAATGTTGATTTTTGTTTTGGGCTTCACTTTCTTAAACATACCAGTATCTCCTCAGTTTTAGAGTGTTAAATTTTCTTTCCATCAAAATTTCTGCCACTTTATATTGTTAAACCACGACACCTGCTATTGTTTCAAAATTGTAATTTTAGCAGGTTTTACACATTTTATGAGATCTTTGTTTCTCAGCACCACTACTTCACAATGTAACCGTATTGCCTCGATCCATCCTAGCATACAGATGACTTCTAAAATGTTGGGTTTGGTAAGAGTGGAAGAATATTTTGTCCCTCCCCTCCTTTATTTTCCATAGTTATTTTTCTTCAGATGTCCCACATACAACAGAGTTAAACACATGCGTCTTCTATGTTCCTGACTCCCACAGAACTATAGCAATTTATTCTGCCTTAGGGTTTACCATGTGTGTGCCTTGTTACACATCGTAGTCTACAGAGTGAGAGAAGCCCCGTGTGCTCAAAACAAGGGCACTCATCCTTTATCCTTCTGTGAGTGTGGGATAAAATTTGCCATGAAAAAACAACAGAGCAAATCAGTTGCTGCACTTGCCTGGTTTTCTCTGCTTTGATTATCCATGGAAGTTGCTGGAGGGGTATTGAGGTCAGGGCTGGAATGAAGTTCACATGCAACTGAATCAGCTGCTGAGATTCCACTGTTGCCACAGTGACTGCTTTGATCCTTCTCAGTAGCCACTCTGTGTGACTTGGGAAGGCAAAGAGCAGCTGTCTGCACAGATTGCTGCTATTAGAGCAATGCTTCATATGTCTTTGTAGGCACGCTCTGAAAGCCTGGTAGGAATCTGTGATGCAGGTGAAGACTTGTAGTGCCATGCAAACCGGGCCCTTGCTGAGGTGTTTTGGCTGCTTGGTGCATTGCTTCTGTTACCTGCAGCGTGAATGAGGAACAGAACGCTTTGTCTACATGACTTTTGGAGCTATTAACAAGTCTGCAAGGTGAGGGTAAGCTCACATCCTTTTTTACCTCTGAATATATTCAAAGTCATAGGTTCCCATGCAGTTCAAATCGGGGAGCTCTGGTTGTTTTGTTGTGCTATTGGCTGGCAGTTCACAGGTTTGTTTGATCTGGAATATACACTGGAACTCCTGCAAGCAGCAGCTATGCTGTACACCTGCAGATGTGAAACACTGCAGATGCAAAGTAAGTACATGGAAGCAGATGGTTTCTCTCATGGCCTTGCAGACGCAGATGTAAATCAGGATGTGGTTATAAATCTTTTTACATTAGAGCAGAATTTAATTCTTTGACTCGTATTTGGGAACAATTGCATCCAAGCATATGGATCAGCAAGAGAAGCTGGAATTCTGAATATAAACCTGTCATATTTTGATAAACAATTACAAATAAAAATCTGATTTCTAATTAATTGTGCAAGTAATGTACTTCGTAAAATGTAAATCTCTCAGCAGCTAGAATGTTTTACACACAGGATGGGATGTCCTGAAAGTGTACCTGGCAGCTGGATACTACTGATGTAAATTGAGTAAACCTGCAGTTAGAGTATCAAAATGCTGATTTCTAAAACTACTTCCACTGCTGTTTCCTCGAACACCTACATCTGTAGTTTGATTGCTTGCCACTATTGCAGCCCCAAGTATGCTGTTAATTGGTAAAACCATAATGATAATACTAAAATCAAGTCTGACATGCAATAAGCAGCACGAAAGGAGAAAATTTTAAATCTGAGCTTACTGAAAAAGTATTTTTTTACTAAATCATGTTTTCATTAAGGAATCTTAAAAGTGTATTTCTTAGGAGATTGCTGGCAGTAACCAATTTTCAGTTTTGGCAAAGGTTTGCTGCATTGTCTTTTGAGACAACAGAAGTTCATATCTTGATAGGCCGAGGCCAGTTTGTGAATCTGGGTGCTGAGACTTAGGAGCTTTGTGTATTGGCATTTTTAGTCTCTAAAGATTACAATCAAAGAAGAAAGGTGAAAAAAGACCTCTTCTAGGCACTGTATTAAGAAGAAAGTAGCCCTTTAAGACCAGAGATGGAGGTTTTGATGACCAGGTGGAGCACAGGACTGAAGGTCATCTGACTCTCTATGGGCTACATAAGACAACACTGAAGCCTTACTGCAGTTTTTTGTTAAGTGGTTGAAAGTGGAGGGGTTTTTAAGAGTAATACCAGGTGGGAGGTTTTATTACAGCAGAAATTTGTTGGGATTTTATGCTGTTTCTGAAGTCTAGAGGAAGCCTGGAAGTTAGTTAATGATCTGATAATCATGTGAGTATTTTGAGTTATGTTAGTAAATAAGATGCTGAAAGTGCATGTAGTAGTTTGAGCCTTTTAAAAATGTATCTTTCCAGTTTTCTTTTCTGTTTGTTTCTATTTGTAGAAAGTGAATGGATATGCTGTTAATTGTTGGTGGGATTTTTTGTTTGTTTGGGGTTTTTTTGTTACTGTAGAGCCTAGAGTGAGTGTAGTATTTACCTTGAAGTTTTGTGCTGTTAAATGCTTTTTATTAGGATTTATTTACTGGTGGACTTATTATTTGTATATTTTGCCTTTGGGTTGGCTTTAAAGGTAGCTGGGGTTAAGAATTGTTTCTTGACTTCGAGAGAACTTCTAGGATATTCTTAAGTAAGGATTAAGTAGCTCTTACAAGGAGGAGAAAGGAGAGTGATATCATATGAGGGATTTGAAGCAGAGGTGTCTTTTAATAAAAAAACTTTCTGGAGGCATTTGGCTCTTGATTGTGAGATGGCAAGGGGTTCTTCTGCTAGAACTGAATTCTGTTCCTTGCTGTTGCTTTCCTTTGTCTTTTTCCTTGATAGCAGAATATGCAATGAGCTGGTTTTATGTGTTGTGAGGCAAGACTGCCTACTGGAAGGGATATTTGAGTAGTTATAGCTGTGGGGTTTTTATTGTAAAGATGGATAGAGTTTTAATTTGTAACTTCTACTCCCTGTTGCATGTTTTTGGTGCTTTTAATCCTGTGAAAGGGGTAAGCATACAGTATGGGAAAATTAGTTACACATTAAAGATTCAAAGCCTCTGATAAGTTTTGTAAGTAATGGAGGGAAAGGTAGTGTCAGTATGAACCTTTAGTTCCATAATACTAGATAGGGAAATGCTTCAAACTAGCTAAAAAGGAGGCCTAGGAACTCAAGTAGTTTGAATGTACAAAACATAAGAGTAAGTTACTACTTTGTCAGCTGTTATATTCTGTGACTGTAGTAGGGAAGGAATCTGCTGAAGGAAAAGGAAAACTATTAGCAAGAACAGTTGCACTATAAATAGGGTTACTCATCATCATCAATAGGCTTGTGTGTCTTGCCCATGTAGCTCTGCTAAACTTCTTGGGGTTCTAACTTCAGGACTGTTTCACACTCCAAAACTAGCTGTAAAATCAGATAGTATTGTGACCCCTTAAATGTGTCAAAAGATGCAGTAGTTTAGGAGCACTGGCATGATCTATGTACTTGGTTTCTCCTATGCACCTCTGAAAATTGAGCTGGAAAGGCTGTTTTGCTAATGAGGATGTCTGTATTGGCATGCATGTCATCAATTGAGAACAGCATATGAAATCCCTAAAATGTTACGCTTTAATGTAATACTTTAATGTAAAATACTGTTTGTTTCCTGACTTTATATGAAGTGTACTGCCACAAAATGGGCAGCAAACTGTTAATGTTAATTACAGTATGCTTTACTCTTAATTCCCTTTTACTCTTTATGTAATACTGAGCCAGTGAAATGAACCCTGGAAATTCACTTGTTTGCTATGGCGCAGCATGCATGTATTGCCTCATGAGAGCCCTATCACCGCAGATAAATGTTTGAGGAGCTGGGTTTGATATCTCCGTTTTGTGTGAGGCACTCCTGTATCTGATGTGACGATAAAGCAGAGCATGACTGAGCAGTGTGAATGGCAGCTCACAACCAGCCATACGAGATAAACTTCTAGGTAGGAAGTGTCGTAAGCTTCTGCTGCCCTCTCGTGGTCTGAGTATAGATACAGCTTTGCTCTGAAGCTGCTGGAACGTTAATTTTCCTTTAAAGCTGAATTTGTAGCTGCTAGTAGGGTTAAAAATGTCCTTATTCTCGTAGGCTAGATCTAGTAAGGACATGGAGCAAGATAAAAGTTATAGCTTTGTTAATGATGGTAGAGCAGTGGATGTCACTTGTCCCAACTTTTGCAAAGCTCCTCACACCACCACCTGCAGTATTCTTATGTCCAAGTTGGGACTTTATGCTACAGATGGGTAGACAGATGAGTGGAAAACGGGTTGGATGATCTATACTCTATACAAATGCTGGTAACAGAATACCATAGGGAACCACAGTGGGACTGGTTCTGTTAAACATCTTTACCAATTGCTCAGAGGAGTTTACTTGGTGACATGACAACAGAGGAGGACCAGCAGACATGCTTAGTGACAAGACTGCCCTTCAGAGGTCTGGACTTGCCGGAGGACTGGCAGGACCTTGCTTTCCTGAAGCTTTTTTAAAAGTAGGAGATCTCTAGAATGTCTTCAGAAGTCTCCTGTGCTATCTTGAACATGTTCAGGCATTGTTTTATAACTGTAAATAATATGACTTGCCAAACCAACTAGTCAACTTAGTCCGATGAGAAATGTGGATTATTACTGGTTGCTTTACAGAACTTGTAATGAAGCAGTGATTCAGTCTGTTGTCAGTGTTGGCTTTAGTAAGCATACCTCAAATATTCACTGAAGTAATAGCCAAGTAATCATGAATCTGAAAATGAGGATGTGTTCTTCATAATTCTGTACTGTGAACTTAGACTAAAACTTCTGTTCTTGGACAGATTAAAAAGTTAATTTATTGTTGTTGATCATGCATTGCATTTTTAATTTTTTAAATGGAACCATTTTCCCTTTGCTTTTAACTTAACATATGTAGAAGGAAGATCTAGAGTTCAAGACTTGTGTGAAATCAATTTTGTACTATGTAGCTTGTGCAAATTTTTGTTGTCTTGTGAGTTATTAAGGTGGTATGGAGTAGCTGCCAGTGTTACTGAATTCTGTGAGCACTTTAGGTGAGCACTTTAAGGTATATGCCCTGCAGTAATTCGCTTGGATCATCTGCTCTAGAACAGAAATGCAGTTGGTCTGTGTAGTATCCCTCCGAAGTGGCTCTGTGCAACTATTGTGTCTGCCCTACAATTTTCAGTAGGGTACTGACTGTAGAACTTCTAAACCGAAGAAGTTTTACTTCTGTGTGATGATACATAATACTTTCTCTTGGGGTCTGATTGGAGGTAAACTGTGTGGGATTCAGGAGTCATTTGGCTGAAGTCGTTTAGGCAATCCCTAGTAAAGCCGAG
Source organism: Eurypyga helias (assembly GCF_000690775.1). Lineage (NCBI taxonomy): Eukaryota > Metazoa > Chordata > Aves > Eurypygiformes > Eurypygidae > Eurypyga > Eurypyga helias. Next base: position 10,877 of record NW_010238503.1, on the reverse strand, counting down.
TACTTCAAGAGCCACACAAGCAGGCTACCAGCATTCTGTTCACCTGCAGTACTGAAACTGCCCGAGAGGGAGCTGAAGGTAGAACAGAGAGGTGGCTGGCTGCTAGTGGTTTTAGGAAGTCACAGGGTAGAAGTTTTGTTTCACTGCGGTTTTGCAGCAATTTGGACCTGTGTGCCTAATTCACTTGAAATAATTCTTTGGGTCTGGGCCTAAACAAATGAAGTTCCTTTGGACCTTGACTCTCTAGGCTGAAGTCAAATATTTAACATCAGCTTACAAGTGATTAGTTAATGTAGTAAGATGAACTTTTAAAGACTTGTGAATGTTCTGGCTTGCATTTCTTGTTAAGCTTTGTTGCTGTGAAACGTCTTTACCAGTCACAAAGTGCAAGAATATGTTGAAATTAAAGGCCTTTTTAAATGTTACCTGTGGAAATCTTAACTAGTAATGTGTGGCTTACATACTGCTGATTGTCTTAGTTCAGTGGTTGACTATTTCTGCATCCAATAAATCAGATCTGTGCAAAGGAAATGAGAAATTTGTCATGTAGAAAATTATTTATTGGCAAATGACACCAGTACTGCTATTTTCAGAAAGTTAGTTCTAATGTGCTCCCTAGCAACAGGATGCATTTTATGGTAGTCTGTTTCTGGTCCTTCTGTGTCAGTAACCTTTCAGATATTTGTAACTGATCTTGTGTTTTGTAATGCTGTGGAATATGAAGGTTGACCTTGGGATGACTGAGTTAACTGCTGACTTTTGCTAACTTCTTACTGTAGTTCTCCACAAATGAAATCCTAAATACTTGTTCTGTCCAGCTAGCCATGTGCATTGCCCATACCGAATTTTCTCACCATCTTCTAATTGTTCCCCTTAGACATCTGGGAATTAGGGTTGCCTTTTGGCTATATGGGGTTTGATTGTTCAACTGCTTTTACTCTCCCTCCTACAAACTGTTTACCTTCCCTTTTTTTAACTTACTCCTGTCCTTGTTGGTCTAGTTGCTTAATGTTTAAATTGTAGGAAGGCTTCTTGAGTGCGTGTGTGCACACGTGGTTTTGTGGGTTTTTTCAGTAGCACTTAATAAAAAAGTTTGTGATCCATGGTGTCTTGGATCCACAAAGAAACTGGTTTTTGATTTCTTCTGTTTGGAGGATAAGAATAAAGAAATGAGTCTATTTTCCTTTTTAAGTTCATTGACATTTAAAATACACTTTCAATTTTTTCATGAGTGTCTTTACCAGTTTCAGAACATTTAGATGGAGTAGGTTTATGCAGGTGTATACATACATAAAGTAATCTTTTTAACAAGTGCTGTGCTTCTGCTTAAGAAAAGGCAGTGTGTAGCACAAATGCTGCCCAGCTCTCACAATATGCGTGCTAAAACTACCTCTGCACAAATGAGATTTGACTGCTCACAAGAGGGCACTGCGACTTTACTTTTGTGCACATTACGGTGAGACATAAGCCTTGCCATGAGATCTAGCAACAGCAAGGCAAATAATATTGTCACTCTCTGGTGCAATTCATTTTAAAACCAAGCTCTTATCAGTGAAGATAGCCCACATTTTTTTTTTTTTAAACAGATTAAATCATTGAATGTAATGCAGAAATTGGAGTCAAGACCTTTGAGATGTCTTTTTGTCAGATTCAGGGTTGAAGTATTGTAGCTGATGACAACTGAGTTAGGCAAGCTACATAAAGAAATCTGAACTCATTAAAAAAACCACAACTGTATGAACTAATGAACTAATTTATTTACTTATCAAAGCCTTAAGTGTCATTAGACAGCTCAGTAGGCAAGTCATTGTAAGAGGAGTGTTCACTTAGTAAAGATTAATTATAGCCTCCAGCATATCAAGTGTATTATGTCCAATAAGTATGGCAAACAGCTGGAGGAACATGTTTGTCTTTACACTTGATAGCATTCTCTTGCCTCAAGGTCTGACTCCTGAAAGAATAATCGGTTGTTGTGGGTGAATTGTTCCTAATTCTGCTCTTTTTTTTTTTTTGGTGTGTATTTCATTCTGTGCTTTAAGGAAAATAAATGAAGGTTTTGGGTCTGATACTCAAGTTGTCAATATGTAAGTTTTTAAATAGTGTTTGAACTCCAGAGTCCTTTTTTGTATTGGTTACCTTTAATCCATACATTCATTGGTTTTAAACTTCTGGTGTAGAATGGTTTTTCTCAGTGGAAATCCGAAAGACTCGCAACCCACAAATGGTTGGACTTTAAGGTCTACCTGCTGAAGAAATTGATTATAATAAGCTGGTTTTATAATTTTCAGTAATGGCTCTTTCACTTCCAAAATTACTTCCCATTGAATGAGATAGAAACTCATGAACTCGTAAGTTATGAAAAAGCATATATTGCCAAATAGGCAAGGCAGGTTTGGAACCAAATTGTATGAATAGCTAAAGTAGTCATTAAAATCTACTGAGGAAAGCCTGTACTTATATGCTTTTCAAAAGCATATAAAATTATATGTAACATGCTGTAGGATTATGACCTGAGCTAGGGAGGAGGGTGAGCAGTGGAAGCAGCTGATAAAAAGCTACTAGAGGTACCCAGATAAACAATGAGAGAAAAGATCGTGGAAGAAGTGAATAAGAAATGGTGTAAGGTGCTCTAGCAGAGTAAGGAAAGATTCTGACAGGAAAATTAATTTGGGATCTCAAAACCAGTATTTAACTGAAGAACTTAAATTTTATTTTTATGCAGTGCTCTAAAGATAATAAAAAGGAAGATTTTTTTTTGTTTGTTTTAAGCAATAAAACCTTCATATTAGTCGGGGACGTTTATTTTGAGTTTTAGAAGTTAAGACGAGTGAGTTGTCAGGATGGATTTGTTACAATGCAATTTTGAAATGGACGAGAACAATTTAAAAAGAAAGACTCAGCTAGGCACCTAGTGACTTATCTATTCTTGATGCATTATTTATCTAAACATTCTTATTTTTTATTGTGTTGTATGACTGCTGTCTATGGCACATATGTGTGACTTAGTAAGTTTGGTGTGATCCTGTGTGGGAAGAAATAAACCACAGCAGTATACTTACCGTGGTTTAACTCTGGCTAGCCAAATACCATGAAGCTGCTGTCACAAATTCTCCTCCCCTCCTCCAGTGGAGGGGAAGAATTGGGGAAAAATGAAATAAGGAAGCTCATAAAATTGAGATGAGCTATTTACTAATTGAGTCTAAATTAATATATACAAATACTACTAATAATAAAGTAATACAAAATAAAACATGATACAGTATGATACAGTTTATCACCACCCACTGACCAGTGCACAACCAGGTGCTGAGTAGTGAGAGTCAGACACAGAGAACCTGATAGCTGCTGGAGCCTGAGCGCTGTCGCAGCAGATTCTGAGCGAACCCTATCAGTGAGAGCATGACCAGGAGAACTAAACAAACCCACCAACTCCCTCCCGAATGAGCCAGCACAGCAGTTAGCAAAGCAGATAACACAGGAGTCAGGGAGAGGGTTAGCAAGTGTATGGGAGTGAACGAGGGAGTCAGGGAGGGAGTAATGGCTCCTGGACCCTCTCCTTGCCTCTGCCCTGAGCATGATGTACTATGGAATGAAATACTTCCTTGGTCAGTTTGGGTCAGCTGCCTGAACTGTGTGTCCCCTACGCTGCCTGTAGCGAGACAGCGAGAGCTGGGAATGCAGCTACAGGATCAGAAGCAGAGAAAGACCTTGAATTCAGTGCAGGCATTCCCCAGTGCCAGCTGAGACCTTATCGGTACTGCTCTCTGCATCCAGGAACACAGCTTCATAGCAGCCATGGTAAAGAGAGTTAGCTCTTTCCTGACTGAACCCAGCACAATACTGCAGTAAATTTGTGACTCAGTGGTGATGCTGCTATGATCTAACTTGAAAATACTTTAGAAAATGTAAAACTTGCTATGAGATTCAAAATAAAAAGAAACTAATTCTTAATTGCTTATGTCCTTGCTGGTTAAAGGAAAACTCCCTGTAACTTTCTGGTAGTACTATGAAATCACTGCTACTCAACTTTATAGCTCAGCTGGACCTTTCTAACCATGTTTATGATCAAAGTGCTATAATCTCTGAAGTAATTATCACCGTGGTAGTAGAGCTTTCGTGTATTGTTGAAAAGTCAAAGTTGTTGTGGTCATATTGGTTTTAAGGATATGTGGCCGTATTTTTAAGGATTACTGATGCTTCATAGTAGCTGACATCCCTTCCATCCTGGAATACACTGTTTATCACAGTCATGACCTGTCACACTGATGGAGGGCTTGGCAGGGGCAGCTCACTTGTTTTCTGTGTATTTCTGACACCTGGATCATATCACTAAAGCAGTGATTTTCCTCCAAACTTGTCATGGTCTCAGACTGAAAGCACTTGTGTGACCTTTGCCATCCAAATCTTCAGTATCTTCACGTGCAGAATTTTGTTATATGTTGTCTATGGCTACTAGAATATGTCCATGTCATAAATCCTGCAGTAGGGGGAAAAAAAAGATAGCAACAGGGCCATTCTTCTTTGAAACTTAGTGATGAGTTGTGCTTAGATACAGCTGTGAAAATAAAACTTCAGAATGCAGCAAACCTTCACTGGTATGTGGTCTGGCTTTCTACTCTTTCGCTATGCTGTTTCTGACTCCAGAGGTACTGCATCAAGCTGTTGTCGCAGTCATATCTTGCAGATGCTTGCTGGCACGAGTAGAACTTTTTGTCTCTGACAGAATGGGATTCTTCCAGGGTTTAGAACTGATGTATTCAGTAGTGTTTAATTGTTTAATTGTCAAGAGAAAGACTTAATAAATACAATCTGAAGTGTGTGTGTATGTACAGCAACCAATAACACCAATTAGGTAATATCAGATTCTGATTAGTTAAGCAAATAACTAAATTGAACAGATTCATTGTCAATCATGAAGAAAGGCACAGAAGTACTTTGTGCTGCTTTCTATTTGTGTTCTTCTAAGTTATCTTCTGTTATGTTCAATTTTGTAGTAGTTTATGTACTTGTTTTGTAGCTACTCTAGATCTTTCTACCTTCAAGTCTTGTAGAATCTCATTTGCATAATAGCACTCTATATCCAATTGTCTTGTTAGAATTCCCAATCAATAGATGTTAAGTCATGGGTAGTTGAAGCTTTTGAGCATAAAAGAACACGAGGCAGAAGATAGTTGTTATGAAAACAGCTACAGTGGACAAAGCACAGCGGAGTATTTGGGGCGGGGGGGAGAAGCAGTGGACAAAAGATTTGATTGGGTAAATTAAATGAATGTTCTGTCTCTTATTTATGAAGGGATAAAGGAAAATAACCCTCTGTTCAGAAGGGTATTGTTGACAATATTGACTTCAGTTTATTAATGTAACTACAGCTCTCTCATGAGGGTGCTGAACTAACAGCACCTTTCTAAAAGCCTAATGTATATCTCACCTACATGTATTGGTTTTTTTAATTAGTCTTATTCTGGGGTTTGAACCTGGTTGTTTAGCTACGTGCATTGACCCCTTTTAATTTAAAGTTGCTCCTTTTAAAATCAGTCCCCTTGACTTGAATAATACTCGTTCTACCTCTCCTATAAAACAAACTTGGAAGCAGCATGTTAAGATACTGGTCTTGGAATTACCCTTGAGAAGAGAAGGCTCTGGGGAGACCTAATTGCAGCCTTCCCATACCTGAAGAGGGCCTACTAGGAAGCTTGGCGGGGGGGAACAGACTTTTTACAAGGGCCTGTAGTGACAGGACAAGGGGTAATGGATTTAAATTGAAAGCGGGGAGATTTAGATTGGATGTAAGGAAGAAGTTCGTTCCGGAGAGGGTGGGGAGGCACTGGGACAGGTTGCCCAGAGAAGCTGTGGATGCCCCATCCCTGGAAGTGTCCAAGGCCAGGCTGGATGAGGCTTGGAGCAACCTGGTCTAGTGGAAGGTGTCCCTGACCATGGCAGGGGGGTTGGAACTTGGATGGTCTTTAAGATCGCTTCCAACCCAAACCATTCCATGATTGTATCATCTTGATATTGTTTATGTCCCTCATCTTGAAATAAGGGCAAGGGTACTAATTATGTTCTTCTACATGCTTCCATCTCCTTAAACGCGCCAAAAGTTGACTTTGCCATTTTGGTTCTGGCATGTAGTTAAATCGTGGCCCTGGTGAGTTCACGGCAAGTCTTCTGATATCAGCAAATGAAGTAAATTTCAGCCATAATGTAGAAATCTTAAGTGAATGAATCCATGATTCTGGATCTCAGCTAAGACTCATAATACATGTGATGCCCTTGGTAGTAGGAGTTCATGGGTTAGTACTTCGAGACTGGATTGCAGTGGTTTAAAATAAAAAACTCCAAAAGAGCTGATGAAAACATTGAGTCGAGATAGCTGATGTGATCAGGAGAGGCTGACGTAGAATAGCTTAAGTTCTGCTTCTAATTTCATCAGGAAAAACTATTTAACTCAAATACCCTTGGTAATTTGAAGACAGTAAAGCTTTCAAAATAATACTTTAAAGTTGGTTCACAGTTTTGTAGTAGGTGTAACATCTTGGCTGGTATCAAATTTAGTGGCCTCAAGTTGTGATGGAATAGTAGTGTTGCCTTTTTTATTAGTTTTGCATCTGGCTGTGTAGAAATGCTCCTTCCAAACTATAAATAGTACGTTTGATATAGCTGCTTATATTAACGACTGAAGCTCAATGATCTCTGAAGTAACTTGAAATAATAGAGCAACTCTAGCCCCAAAGAAGCTTAGCTAGGTAAGATACTATGAAAAATATACTGACAACAAATTTTATAAGGTCTGAATAGGTCCAACTGGTGGAATTGTTCAGTTATTGTTTGTCCTAATGCTTAGCAACTTCTTCCACTAGTTCTGCAGATCGTTAACCATATAGACCTGCCAGATGTTGCTACCATAGCACTTCATTAATACCATGTTTTTGTGGATGGTAAGACCATGCAGTGTGGGAATCCCTGGGTTATGAACCTGTGCTCTAAGATCCTGCAATGACCTCTTTGGGACTTCAAATAATTCAGTTTATATGTTGGTGCTCCCCACCCTGAATGTTTACATTTCCCAACTTTTTCAAGAGCCATAGGCAAAGGTGCATTTTACCCTCATTATCAGCTCATGCTTTAGTTTTTTTCCAGCTGAGCTCTGCCTTCTTTCTCTTTCTTTTTTTGTTTGTCATTCTGTCCCAAATGTGATAGAACCTGTCTCTATGCAGGTTCTGTGGCAGGTAAAACTGCAATTTTTATGTTGTTAACTTGGAACGAAGACCATGATTTCAGTTTATAAATCTAAGGTGTTTGCTTTCCACTTCATTGTTAGAGGAAGGTATACTATTTAACTATTTAAACATTCTAAAGTGGAAGTTACTTTGTGTGTCTTCTTAACATCTCTAAGAGGTACACCTATTCACTTCTAAGATGTTTTTTCTTATGTCCCTTTCCATGCACTGATTTTGCATTTATTTGATGCTTTATTGTAGGCATTGAATATTGAAGCAGTACTTGAACATTAGAATTTTTCAATGCTGAATTGTCAAACTATTGATGTCTAATGCAGATTTTGGAATTAAAACATACATGCTCTGGGTTTTAGAAAAATTCTAGCTGCAAAGCAAGGCATCTAGGATACAGAAGGAGAAATTAGAAAAATAGCCTCATTTTCAAATTAGTTTAGTACTTTTTTTGGTGTGTGTGATAATGGAATATTTTAAGTGAATACTTATGTAATTGGGCAGGAGGGATGGGGAAGAGGAGCAGCTAAAACGACTTGGCATGTCCATTATCTTGTGGGTTTTTCCCCCATCTATAGGACCTTGTTAGGTGATAAGCTTTCTAGTAGTTAGAAGTAGCTGTGGAGAGGTTGCTGTGATTTTTCTGGTGACAAACCACATAACTTAAGGTCTAATGCTGTCTCTCCTATTCAAGAACACAGAGGAATCCTTCTACCAGTAAATCTGGAAGGAAGTTGTACGTCATCTGGCTAATAGAGAATGCTTGTCTGGCCAGTAATGGAAATTATTTTTGGTTTGCAGTTCAAGCTAGGTAATAAGACTTGCAAGTTAGGATGGATAATAACTTAATGTGGGAAATTTGTAGTGTCTGTTTTCTTTGATACAGAGATAGCAAAATAGACAAACGCTTGGAATCTCAGGGTCCTTAACTCTATCGTGTCATGTTGTAGGCTAGCTGTTTCTCTTTCTTGTTCATCTGATAGAAGGCAGAAATTAAGCTTTTAACAATATAGTGAGATGCATTTCTTAGCATGGTTCAAAAAGCATGCACACAGAGCTTAGTGATATAGCTCAGTTCTTAAACTTAGTTCAGTGAAATTGTCAAGCACTGTAACATATTTACTAGTTCAACAGACTTTTTTTTCAGCCAGACAAACACAGCTTGTGTTTCTAAAGAGAGAACAGATTGTCGTGGTTCTTTATCCTTAGTGTACGGAAACACAGGCATATTTGACAGCAACAGAACAGCATGTTAGGATTGAGACACAAAGATAGACATATATGGATGAGTTTTCTCTTGAGCTATTTGCCATCTTACTCTTTTTAGGTTAATAAATAGCAAGTAGACATTCCTTTGAGACTATACTACTAAATTAATCCTAGGTATCTAGTAATTAAAAATAATTAGGAAATAGTCTCTTTTCATATTGGTATTTGTAGCTTAAACAAGACTGATTTGACGTGAATTTCATAGCAAAATCTATTAAGGTTACTTAGCTGAGGCAGGCAGACCACTTCTCAAAGAACCATAATTAATATGACTACAGAATGTCACCAGTCTAGTTTAGCCATTCCAATTAAAAAAATCTCTGGTAAACAAATAGGGGGTTGGCCATATGTACTTTATGTGCCACAGAAAGTTTTAACACTTCCTTTGTGTTTTCACTGGAAATGCAGAAAGCAGTAGTAGGTAAGGAAGTCATATATTAGATATTATAGTATCCACAAAACTTGATTGTGTACTTAGAAAGTAATTGCAGTTCATTCCTCTTGCTTGGAAGTGTTTGATCAGATGGATCTGGCTGCTGGTGACCAAAAGTGGCTAGTCATGAAGAGGGAAACCATAAAAGTACTAGCTAAATGCATGACAGAAGGCAATTCCGAATATGCCAATAGGCCTTGTTGTCAGTGTGCAGTGCTGAATGAACATTATCACTGGAGCAGTGTACACCTATATTTCATATTATGAAAACATTTTTCAGGCATCCTTAGGAAACAGTGTGCTGAGCCTGCTTGCTGTGGCAAGATACAGCTGTTTCTGATACAGAATTTATCCACACAAGGATTAAAAATGTTTGAAGATAGCTGGCTTTCCTGTAAGGAGTTGAATCTTCCTGCCCCAAACCAGTTGTCAGCCTGATATCTTGCTGTGTACTGCAGCTGTAGTATGAAATAAGGCCATGCTGTGTTCCTGCACAATCCATTTTACTTGCCTGAAATATTTTAATACCAGATTTTGCTTTCCAGTAGACCTATATTTGTAGGGGTCACATCTGCAAAATCTAAGTAATTCATTACCTGTGGTAATGAGCAAAAGCTCATGTGTTTAGCTGTTTGATTAGGTGCTTTAGAGTCTTGCCTTCTACATCAGATAATTCCATTTTGAATAAGTATTGTTTCTACCTTCAGTTACTGTAATTGCCAAAGCATTTCAATGTTCAAGCTAGGTACAACACTGCTAGACTGAGGACCTTCTATTATATGTAAGCAAATTCACTACTCTTTATTTAAACACTTTAGGGAATGTTCTTATGCTACTCAAATAAATGTATGCCTATTAAATGAGGAAGTTTTTAGAAGCCTTAAAGCTTGTGTTTTTTTTTAACTAGTGAGAAAACTCAGTATAATCAATTAGAACAAATTCCATTGAGAATATTTGGGATGAGGGTGAAAGCAATACTTAATCTCCAGAGGAAACATGACCAGGGTCATATAGGTCACTGTAGGGTCTTTAGGAGATGGAATCTAGCTAAAACTGTTAAGAGTTACAGAAGATATGTGCTAGGTGAATGAGGATGCTCATGTTCATGTGTGTTTTCTGCCTAGTGAAGCTGGTCTCTTTCTTGCTTCTTGTAACTTTCTCAGTCTGTCCTAGGTCGACTGGGACCCAAAAAAACCTGTGTTTTCCTTCTCTTTTGTCTTAATTAAATGTTCAGCTAAGTCAAGGCATTGGCTGCACAATCATCACTTTATCATTTACATTATAATCTGTTCAAATGTTGGATGTTTTCAGTAGAGGGAGCTCAGAAACTTTGAGAATGGGTTATAAGTATAGTCAATAACTTCTCAAGCCTTTTTCAAATACTTTTATTTAAAGTGCTACTCATATAAAGTGCTTCTTGGTCTGTCTTGGGCTACTAATGCAAGTAGGGTGTTAGTGGTTCAGCTGAATGATTTCTCATTTTGAGGAAACCTAGTTTGGAATTTTTCAGTGGCTGCCAGGATGTAATGAAGAGCCTAACAAGAACCTTGTCTTTCAACAGAGGAAGGAAGTAAAGGTGTTAAATTAAAACATGTTCCAAGAGAATGCCCGACAGTAAAAGCTGGCAAACACTTCTGTCCCCCTAGTGTTTTGTGCTTTAACCTCGTCTAGGAGTAAAAACACCACGCAGCAACCAGCTAAAAAGACACCTTATCAGTATTTTTCTCAAGGTAAATCCAGAAACAGAGCTTCATCCCAGCCACTGTGGGGAAAGTCAACTCTTTCCTGACGAAAACCAGCACATACTGCAAACAAAACCGAACAAAGTGGAATGCAACGAGACCGACGTAGTCTGAAGTAACAGGACAGTGTAATTATCGAGGTGCCTCTTATCGTTAAAAACTTCAGATGGTGTCGTGTCTGAGCGCGTCTTGCTATCACGAAAA
>NW_010238502.1:0-7982 GCF_000690775.1 Eurypyga helias | reverse complement strand
TCTATGATTCTATGATCCTATGAAACATATGAAAAAGAAGAGGGATAGAACTTATAAAAGAAAAAAAAAAAAAGATGGATTACAGAATAACGAATTTCCATAAGAAATTGCAAAGTGCAATTCTGGCTTCCCCGAGGTTGTTTATAGGAGCAACTAAGGATCAAGTTTATCATTATGTACAAAATGACAATAATTTTAACAATCTCATACCTAAAACTGAGCTACAGCTCCTTGCCCTTCTCTCCAATGGGTAACTGAGAAATAAATAGCTATTTCTGTCCAGAAATAGTTCTCACACAATTAACCTTGTTGTCCTACCTTCCTCATCAAAGTTTTTGACCCCCGGCCACCTCTCAGTCCAAAGACTTCCCAGCTAGCAGTCTGAAGGGGGAATTCAGGAACTTTTCTGTTGCAAAAGCTACAGTTCAAAATGAAAGGTTTGGGGGATCTTTTGGGATGGGAAAAAAATGAATAAACCAGAAATTTAGAAAGTTAAAATTCTAGCATTGAGTCTGAGTTGATACTATGGCCTTCAATAGTGTATATTACGGAAGAGAAAAGGAAATAAGATATAAGGCTGTATGTTGCATTGGTGGTTTAACTATTTCATTTCCCTAATTAAACTGCCTCATATCTAGGATGTGTTGTGTATGGTTATAATTGTCAAGTGAAATTAATTAACAGACTTCTTTCATCTCCAGGGTTTACTCCATGTCTGTGTTGATGCAATTATCTTCATACTGTGCTCCTTTTTTTGCATAGCTATTGTTTTACATATCCTTATGTCCCCATGGCTATTGAAAGTCACAGACAGCACCATCCTCTAGAAGAAAAAAAAAAAACCCGATGACACACCAAAAAAAGTATAACAAAACCCCCTAAACATCCCAGTATTGTTGACAAAATGTCTACATTCAGCTTAATGCTCATAAGCTTTCTTGCAGCAGTAAAATATTTCTGGGCTCTGGCAGGGCTGATTTTTAATACCAAGGCAATTGTTAGCAAGAGTTCAATAAAACAGTAAGACTTTCCATTTTCAAGGTAGGATCATAAGATATGCCAACACCAAGTAAGTAGAGAGACAGACCAGATCAAGGGCTAAGTTTCTCAGGGTACCATACAGGTTGGAGGAGGTGTCAGCTTACCTTAGCTGAAAATACAGTCTAGAATTTAAAAGATGAAAATTCTCTAACATAGCAAATTTGCAGGCCCTGATCAGCAATGTTAACTGAAAGCCGCCAGTTGGCAATATAAAAGACAACGTTCAGGGTTCTATTTGTCAAAATCATGCCTTTGGCTAAATCCTTGAGAAATTCTGCTATCAGTAATAATGCCATACAATTCTGTATCTCTGTTTTATATACCAGGGAGAATGATCTCTGAGTATCTACAAGGCCCTGACAAGCAAATGGCTATAGCAACTGCTGAATGCTGAATTAAGAGCTTCCTGAACATTTAAAATAGCTACTTATTTCTGTGTTCACCCTAAAGCTCTGCAACAACAACAGCAAAACTGAGTAAACTTCTCTGTCAACAGATCTTCTGAACTTTCCCTTCCCATTACTAATACCACAGCAGCATAGCAGTAAATGATTTATCTTCCCCTGGTAAGACAACCACCACACACGACCCTCTGACTGAAGAACAGATTCCTCGTTACAGCAGGTGTATGAGGAAAGATTTATTGCTCCAGGGTGACAGATCTAAATGTCCCACATCAATGACAGCTTTCTAACAGCGATTATCAGTGCATACAGGCAAGTGTCTGCATAGAGTAATCTCAAAATCAGAGACCTCTCCCAGAAACAAAATGACAATGAGCTTTACTAATTTTTTCCCTCTTCTGTCCAAAAAAATCCATTTTATCTGCAGACAAGGATGAAGCTATAAACTCATGAAGATTACTTAGAACATCTCACATATGAAGTCTAGTTTGGTTAAAGTCACATGCAATAATTTTAGTAACAAGAGTATCTACCCTTGCTACATCGAAGGTTCAATCAAACACAGATGCAACATCATTTTGGCAGAGTCAGAGATCCAGAGCATTAGATGCATGTTTCAATAATTGGGGGGGAAAGAAGTAACCACCCACACAATGTGGTCTCTTTTTATTCCTGTGCTCAATCCGGAGGGAGGGGGAAGAAGACTGTGGTGGGGTTCAGTGGAAGGGGGAGCTTTTGTTATTAAGGCTTTTGTCCTCCCGAGCAGCTGCTACACATACTGAGGCCTTGCTTCCCAGAAAGTGGCTGGACATCTCCTGCTGATGGGATATTTTTTTCTTTGCTTCCATACACAGCCTTTCCTTTCTGCCCCCCTACCCCCTTCGTCCTTCATTACACTTTTATCTTAACCCACTGGTTTTTTTTAATCTTATTTTCTCTCCTGTCCTGCTGAGGAGGGGGAGTGAGAGTGTGACTTGGTGGGCACCTGGCAGCCAGCCAAGGTTAACCTACCACTGTCCTTTTCGGCATCTAATGTGGGTGCTCACTTCCAAAGAGACAAATGTAACAAAAGGTCATTGTGTTTTGCAATCTGGACACAAGATGTATGTGGATTGACTATTCAGAAGAGCATGACTGCATAACACTTCTATTTTTATTTACAAAAATATTTCAGTCACCCCATTCTTGATTTTGCACTTGCCTTCTCTTTTCTAACAGCAGCAAGAGCAGTTCTGCTCTATACAGGCAAGCCTCAGGAACAAATTATTTTGTCAGGAAGAAACAACAAGTTCTACAGAATTTAAATACAGTTTTATCCTGAAAAGTGACTTTAAGGTAATGTTATGGAGCTCTGTGTGTAATGTGCCCTGTTCATTGCATACCAGATTTCTTCAGCTGTTTGCTCTGTCAGACCTGGAATGCACTTCGGACTCTCTTCTATCAGACTTCCATCTATTCTGTAAGGGATGCTCTGCTTCAGCCCTTGCCTATATTTTGTAACCCCATGTCTTCCTCTAAGGATTGTATTTCTACCTTGACATTTGGTAATTTTTGGGATGTAGGTAATTTTTGGGGGGTTAAATTGGCTTTGAATAATTAGCAGTTAAATAGTTTTTGCATGAACTGTGGCTCCAGAGAATTTCCACACAATTTAGGCCTGCATGTTTTGTTATCCTTGGGTCTTTTTTTTTTTTTTTTGGGGGGGTGGTGGTGGTTTGGTTTTAAATTTAGCAGATACATTAACATGCTTCTCTGTTTTTCTAACAGAATGCAGTATACATTGCTTTCAATACCTACAGATCTCTGCAACATAACCTGATTCTAAAAATTATTCTACTGTGGTGTTTGAGAATTACAGAACCATATCTAAGAATTTGTTATTTAAGTAGCTCTGATTAATTCTGCCGCCTGTGTTGGGCAGTTATGCTTTTAGCTCACTAACATGAAACCTCACTCAAGAACATTCATCTCAACGTAACTTAAATCACTAGAATGAGTGGACCTAAATGCTCCTCCATAGTACGGATATTTTTTTCACATTGGTGTCTGCACATTTAAACACTAACAGAACTGCTGTTGAATATAAGTGATGTCATAAATAAAGACAGCAGTACGAAAAGAAACTGAGACAAATGCAGAGATACAAGGTTAACTTTCTTCATTTAAGAAACGCTTTTTGCTTCACACTGAAAACTCACAGGAAAAAAAACCAACAACAACCCTGTATTTCTCAAAGTATCATGCAGGTGTCAGCATTGCAAGACAATCTGAGATCAACAACTTTCTACTTGAAGACCTTAAAATTATTTTCTTTCATACGCTCATTCCGGTAGTCAAGTTTATCCTGACTGCCTTGACTAGCCTACAAAAAGAACCCTGTAACAGCTCTTTCACAAACTATCACTTATTCTACACTTACTCCTCTTCACACTTCATGACTTGCTATAGCTTATATAAAAAGGCAAATGGCTGCAAAGCCTGGAAGAACAGCTTTAAAAACAAACAAACTGATAATTGCACAAAGCAATTCAAAATGGCATTTTGTAAGAGAAGAAAAAAGGGAGCCTCTTGTCTCATCAAAGGCTGATACTGGAGCATTACCTTTTCCGCTTGCTCAGTCTAACCATGCAATCAAAATATTTTATTTTTTTCTACAGCTGTTGGGTGGTATCAGAAAAGAATCTTCAAGTACAGTCATGTGGACTCAAGATACTATAACACTGATAAAAGCAAATAGTTTGAACACCATAAATCTATTCTCAGAAAAAGAAAGGAAAAAGAAAATTCTAGATAAACAAAGCATTCAACAACCAGTCATTAAAATGCAGAAGTGGTGTTATGAGCAAATGATGTCTGCAAAGCATTTGATTGTGCAGCACTATTCACTAGAGTCCTGGTGTAACAAACCGGGAAGAAGGAAACATACTTTCAACTGAATATCCTCTTTCTGCTGCACTTCAATGATTTTGTCAGTATACTTTCCTCCTCACCTCTGTGGTTGGCTACACAGATTTAAGCAGATGTAGTACAGTATATTTCCACGCACAACATCTGATTTTAAGGGCTAGGATTTTTAAGCCAAGGAGCTTAATGGAATTTTAAACAACAAAGTTTCTATCTCACATTCACAGTTTATGCTATTCAGTCAGTAATGAAACATCAACATGAATTCACTCAGCTGCAGAGCAATCAAAGAAGCCTTATAAACAAGTGACAAAGCTCTGCCTAGAGAGGTGAACCACAAATGAACTTAGGACTAACTCAACTTCATTAGCAGCAAAGCATACAGATGAGATTTTCAAAGTTCAAGAATAAAGTCACTATGCTACTAAAAAGCTAACTACTTTTTTTATTTCACATTTCCACAATGTACACACCTGCTTTGCAAAGGTGGATTCAGCTTGCCTCCAACCAACATCTGTGCTCACACCATGCCAATAGCCCTCTAAATGTTGCTTAGTAACACCAAGAAACTGCAGATTCTCAATATGGAGCAGAACATCATGCAAACGTCTACATATGCACAGAAGCCATTCTCATAGTACTGGAAACCATTACTGAAGACTAGGAGAAGAAGTAGGCACCTGGAAACAAGGTTTTGAAATTCCTGCTTTTGGGAGAACATTGAGTTTCCAGAGTGAAAGCAGGAGGTTGCAACCCAATCTATGCTAATACATCAGTTTAGAAGACCAAGACAAATAAAAGAACAAATAAGCTCTTTTCCTTTGTAGAAAACTAGTAGGAAACTTGTACATCTGAACTCTCGATCACTTTCTAGAGTTTAGGCACTGAAGTCAAGACTAGGTGAATCCATTTCTTCAATCTGGCACCTAAAAGTCTCCAGAAAAAACCAAACCAGAACTAACTTTTTAAACCACAAGGATTGGAAGAGAAAGTGAGGACACTGCACTTGCTCATCATTCATATAAAAGCTTATCCCAGATGTTTTGGATCAAAAGACCACAGTCAACCTTTAAAATTCATCTTGGATAAAGGCAAGTCATCTGGCCAATAAGCAAAGTGAGATGCTCTTAACACCAAATTCCCACTTCAAGGATTCTTTCTCTTCAGTAACCTGCAATCTTTTTTCATGGAAATTACAGAAACAGTCCTGACTTACAAACCAGAAATTATGCCTTCCCAATCCCAACCTAGAAGCCTTACTTTAAACATTTTCTCCTTTCTCCAGTACTACACAGAAGACCCTATGCAGAATGTAGTCCGTGTCTCTTGTATCTCGTGAATATCTAGACACATGATGGCAGACCCACAGCCCTGGTCCACAGACCCCTCCTTCTGAGCAATTCGGTCCTGTTTCTTGCAGAAGAGGGAAAGGCCCACAAGATTTCCAGGGCTGGGTTTTTAATGTGGGCTGTGTAAGAGGCAGAACTGAGCTCTTAGTATCAAGCAATTGCCTAGAAATTGTTAAAAAAATGATCAGTTGAGAATCAGCTTTAACACATATTACAGAATTAGCAGGTGAGACATCAAACCCTTGGGCATATCTTGTCTCACCAGGCGTGCCATGTCTGCAACAGACTGATGAATAGAGAGCATGGCTTGGCCCAGCCACGTGGAGTGAACCCTTGTCGCGACTGAGTGGCACAGGGCTGCCCTTTCTGCTTCAGCTGCAGCCACCACAGGCTCTTCCTCTAAGGCTATACCTACTCCCACAGGGTCATGGGTGGACATGAAAAAGCCAGAAACGGGCAGGCATCAAGACTGAGGCAGGAGGAAGAGTGGTTTCTTCCCAGGGCCATCCAGCCAATGTGCCAAGTTGGAGGCCAATTTAATTTGTTACTATGTAGCTCAGCCCTCTAGTCAAGAACATAATCCTCAATGTTTTTGTCTCTTCCTTTGCAAAGCCTTTTGATGTCTCTTGAATGCAATGTTCAGCATGGCCTTTAATCACAACCCTTTTAAATTCATTTCTACTGAAACCCAAAGCAGAATCTAAAGTGAGTTTGTAACAAACAATCTGCCTTTGAAGAAGGTTCAAGACAATGTTGATTATTATACAATTGTATGACTCTACTACTGACTAGTAAATGGAAAACTCTTCACTGGAGAGCTACTATTGAGCTTCTACATGTAGGGCACATAGATAAAGTTTAAGAGTCATACAATTATGGATAATACTATAACTTAACTGGCAAAATAGTGTATACATCTAGCCTGTTTTCTGGGGATTTTTGGGGTGGGACTTTTGGGGTTTTTTTTTAATATTTTTGTATTCCAAAGTCATCTTTTCTTGAGAACAGCAGCTTTTTGAGATGGCTACTAATTAATTAGTTGAAGCGGGACCAGAGGAGGGCATGAAAATGATCAGAGGTCTGGAGCACCTCTCCTACTAAGAAAAGCTGAGCGAATTCGAAGAGAGGGCTCCAGGGAGACCTTATTGCAGCCTTTCCAGTACCTGAAGGGGCCTATAAGGAAGCTGGGGGGGACTTTTTACAAGGGCCTGTAGTGACAGGACAAGGGGCAACAGGTTTAACTTGAAAGCAGGTAAACTTAGATTAGATATCAGGAAAAAAAATCTTCATCGAGAGGGTGGTGAAACACTGGAACAGGTTGCCCAGAGAAGCTGTGGATGCCCCATCCCTGGATGTCTTCAAATCCAGGCTGGATGAGGCTTTGAGCAACCTGGTCTAGTGGAATGTGTCCTTGCCCCTAGAAGGGGATTGGAACTAAATAATCTTTAAGGTCCATTCCAACCCAAACCATTCTATGGTTCATTCTATGATTCATCTCAACCCACAAGCCTTTCATTATATTTTCTGTCCCCTGTCCAGCTGAGAAGCAGAGAGACTTTGGTGGGCACCTGGAATCCAGGCAGGGTCAACCTACCACAACTACCTACTTTATCTAATTGAAAATGTTATACTTGATTTTGCAAAAAGTCAGAAAGCCAGCAAAAATGTGAGCAGGCAATTAGACTAACCCATTAGGGCCAGTTATTTTAAAGATACCTTGGCCTTGAGAGCACTGTTTTAATGGGATACATACAAAACCAACAACTTTTTAAAAATGAAGACCAAAACTACTCTTTTAAAGACAACCTCAAAAGATTCAGGTAAGCATTAGAAAGGCAAACAGCAGAAATTCTCTTCATTAACGAAATTATGAATATGCAGTTCATACAGAACACTGAGTTTGTCAGTTACTTTTGCTTTAGCATGAATGTCAATACTTTTTCAGACATCTCCTGCATATGGCCCTTTTAAAATATGTCTTTAAAATATGTCGAGGTAGATGAAAGACTTCCCTCCAAATATTTCATTCTATTAACCATGAGACCAAGGATTCCCATGCAGCAGCACCAGTTACTCTGAAAGTTAGTTTGAGGAGGGGGGAGAGAGTATGAAACCTGGTGGAGATGGTATAGTACTTGCCCTGACAGCTTGTACTCTGAAACTCTGACTGGTGGAGGAACAAGGAAACAGAAATTAAACACAGAAACAACAAGAAATTCCTGGGATGTGGCCTCCCAGGGGGAGAAAAAGACAAAAGACAAAAAAAAGGAGAAGGGAGAAGAGA
>NW_010238501.1:424-658 GCF_000690775.1 Eurypyga helias | reverse complement strand
TTGGGGAGGAGAAAGGAAATGCTCAGCTTGGGACAAGCGTCGAAGCAGCAGATAACCCCTTATCTTCACCGTGGGGGCAGTGAACCCCGTGCCAGGAGCCCCTCAGCCTCTGTTGGCACCTTCCTATCGCGGCTGAGCCACCGCTGCCAGGAAAACACTCCTGGCTATATTCAGCCTGACCCCCGGCCCCCCCCGGGTGACGCGGCAGGGGTGACGGGGGATGTGGCGCACGCC
>NW_010238501.1:0-231 GCF_000690775.1 Eurypyga helias | reverse complement strand
AGAGCGGAGCTGCTCCCTGTGCATCCCAGTACACCCCGAGGGCTGCTTTCCAGGTAAACTGAGGCACGGCGGGACTACCCATGGTTTTACTGCCCTGTCTTGGCTTGGTGCGGATACCGGGGGGGACCTGAGCAACGCCCCCCTTGCTCCTGTCTCCCTTCCCATCCCCCGTCCCCAGGATTAGAGTCCGTGCAGGGTGACATCATGCTCTGCCGGGGAGGCCCCTCGCTC
>NW_010238500.1:1510-2296 GCF_000690775.1 Eurypyga helias | reverse complement strand
TGCCGTTTCCTGGGACTTCGCTAAGTCCTGGAGCGTTTCTCTGCCACGTACCTCGTGCTGCGGCCTCCTAGAAACCTGAGCTGGGTGCTCCGGCCAAACGGGATGTGGAGACAAGCAGCACCGCTGGCCACAGCCCCAGAGTCACACGTTAGCGCCGCTTTTAAATAAAGGGCTGGAGCCCCAGGAGCAGCAGCAGGGGAAGCAGGAGCGCGCTCAGAACACCCCGTCACAGCATGTCTGTGTGTACTGACCGCTGTGTCAACACCCCCCGGGAGGGAGCATTCTGCTACTTCATACACATCCCAGGTACAGGAAGCTTGAAGAGAGCGTAGGGGCAAGGACCTGCCGCGCGTGACCAAGGGGTGGGAGTCACAAGCTGGCTCCTGCCAATCACAGGCCAGCCAGCAGCTCTCCGCAGACGCCGAGAAATCCACGGAGGAAGACCGAGGAGTTCAGGCTTTGGCAGATTGGAAGTTGGTGCCCGGCGGAGTCCTGGTCTCGTCCACTCGGCTTTTGTGGATCTGGAAGGCCGGCGTCACCCAGCGGCCGCAGGAACACTGCTCGCCCCGCCAGCTGAAGGAGCCCAGCTTGGACGCGCACTTGGGACAGAGAAGCTGCAAGGAGAACGCATGGCCCGCTCTTAGGCACCCGCGCCTTTGGTCACAAGGTACCCTGACCCTGACCCTAACGGCACCTTCCAGCTGCTGGAACCTGTGCTGAGCCAGCTCCTCCCCTTGTGACACCTCACAGAAAGTAAACGGGCTGACAAACAGGCAAAGAAAGCTC
>NW_010238500.1:280-1399 GCF_000690775.1 Eurypyga helias | reverse complement strand
GACGCTTCGGCCAGTGTGCAGGCGGCCTCGGTCAGCCTGCGGCTGCCCAGGAAGTCCCACAAAGGCTGTTCTCGTGCTAAATCAGCAGCCACCTGCCCGGCACTTCAGCTCATGTCCTCAGTCCAACAAGGTCACCAGCCCCGGGCGATGGACGTGGGAAAGGCTGGGAGACCTGGGTGCTGGTGCTTTTGCAACAGGGAACAAAGAGTCGGGGCCGCCTTTGCTAAAAAACCACCATCAGAAAACCCCAGAACATCCCAGTTCCCTTCACCTGTCCTTCCATTACTCCGAGCAGCGCTGGCTCCATCCACTGCACGGGCTCGGTGAAGTAGGAGGTACACTTTGCTCCCTCAAGCCGAGCGGGGTCCGTGATCCTCTTGTGGGGAAAGGCTGCCGGTCCGCTTCCTTCCGCGTGGGACAGAATGCTGGAGCTACGGAACAAAGCACGCCTGCCCTCCACCACAGGAGTGGGGGGAGGGAAAAGAAGCAAAGTTTACATTGGAGAAACCAGTCGGCAAAACGCAAAGCGTCAGCGGTGGTTTCGGAGCAAGCACCCTCGTGGGGCCAGGCAGAGTTACGGCCTGACGTCCCAGTGCCTTACAGGGGCCATTTTTCTCGAGTCGATCTCAAAAGGATGTTTTATGGAGAAAATATCAAAGGTTCGGTACCTGCACTTCCTGCACCTGTAGAGGAGCTCTGTGCTTGGAGTTTGGCACGTGCCAGTGGGATCAAGAGCGAAGACTTCTTGGGGCAAGTCCTGGAGTTCTGTAGAGGGGTCAGGGCAAAGTGAGGCAGACCAACGCGTTTCGGCGGGACAGGACAGTGCTCCGCCCACTCACGGCACGCCGAAGCCACCTGCTTCCCATTCGGCCGGCCCCTCGCCCATCCCCGTAGATAGGCTAAAAATGAAAGAGCCTCATCCCACCGCACCCAACACTGGGATTCCCTTAGCGCAAGGAACTGGGATCTAGAGTTTGGCCTTGGGAAT
This sequence comes from Eurypyga helias, assembly GCF_000690775.1. Classification (NCBI taxonomy): domain Eukaryota; kingdom Metazoa; phylum Chordata; class Aves; order Eurypygiformes; family Eurypygidae; genus Eurypyga; species Eurypyga helias. The sequence goes on along the minus strand of NW_010238500.1, from coordinate 411 downwards.
GGTAAAATAAGTTGCTTCTGGCTTCAGGTTCCTGCTTGCGCAGCCGCGGGAGGAGCTAAGCCAGGGCTGCCCATCTTTCAGCGCACACCGTCAGCTTGGGAGCGGGAAGGGAGGAGAACGAACGTGGAGGG
>NW_010238500.1:0-200 GCF_000690775.1 Eurypyga helias | reverse complement strand
CGCGGCAGCCACCCTCCCGCACACCCAAGCCCCAGCGCCGACTTCCCACCTCGGCTTCAACTTCATCCCGGTTCTGCGCTTGTCGCGTCGATTTTGTTTAACCTCGCCGACCCCTTCTGAGAGGACGATGGGTTTGCCTCGCCAGGGCCCTACGGATCAGGGAACCCACCCCACGGACCTCCACCCTTTCTGCGTTTGGC
>NW_010238499.1:0-226 GCF_000690775.1 Eurypyga helias | reverse complement strand
AGAGTTGCCGTTGCTAAGCAAGAGCCCCGTTGCTAGGAAAGATTCCCGTTGCTAAGCAACAGCCCCGTTGCTAGGGGCTGATTGGCTGCTCGCCACCCCCCCCAGCCGTCGCTAGGGGCGGGGTCAGTCGCCAAGGGGCGTGTCTTGGGGCTGTGGGAGGGCGTTGCTGGGGGCGGGGCTTGGCTCAGGCCGTTGCTAGGGAACAGCCCCGTCACCATGGCAACCG
>NW_010238498.1:0-563 GCF_000690775.1 Eurypyga helias | reverse complement strand
TGGAGCTGGCCCCAGGGCCACCAACACCCCCAAACCCTCCTGGGGTCAGGGCTGGCCCCGAGACCACCAAGACCCCCAAAACCATACCTGGCTGGGCAGGATCGGTGCGGCATCTGTGTCGCGCTTCCTGTATGCTTTGGGGGGGCTCTGGAGACGCCACGTGTGCTGGGGACTCGCCCCTCCGGAGCGGCGGCAGGAAAAGGGGGACTCCTGGAGGTACCCGCTCCCTGGCTGGCCGACGTGCCGGGGCAGGAGGCTCCGGCTGTCAGGGAGCCGGGGGGGCTGGAAACACTCGGCGGTGGTGGACACGACGGTGTCCCAGCAGTACCTGCGGCAGGAGGCCAGCGTGGCTGTTGGGAGTGACCCCAAATCTTGCCCCCCCCCCCCCCCCACCCAGCAGGGGTACCTACCCCTCTGCTTCCCTGCGCGGGCAGAGCAGGGAGGAGACGGCCGAGTAGTTGTTGGACACGTAGCCGGTGCCCGTGTGGCAGCCGAGGCGGGGACGGAAATGCGGCTTGCCTGGGTGACAGTGGGGAGAGGGGGCTCAGCCCCAGCAATCAGAC
>NW_010238497.1:4250-7193 GCF_000690775.1 Eurypyga helias | reverse complement strand
CTGTCCCGCGGCGAGCGATGGCTGTCCTGTGGCGAGCCAGGGCTTTCCTTTCTGCCCCACAAGCCAGCACGCTGCATGGCTGGCAGGGTCCCCTGCCCCAAACACATGGAAGGGTGTCAGAGGTGGGACACAAGCATTTCTCCATACTGCCAGGTCTAACAGAGAGGTGGGCACGAACCTCCATTTGCCTGGCAAGCAGAAAAAGAGCAGCTCGCAGTTTGGAAACCACACCGTTGCTCCAGCTGGGAGGCTGGCTCTGGCTGTTGCTGTCCCAGGCCTGTGGCTCTGCCAGCATTATTCCGTGCCCAAGCATTTCAGATGGTATGGAAAGGGTTGCAGGAAGGAGCAGCAGAGTGATGGTGAGTTAATATGGTCCCATGTTTTTTATTACGCTCAGTATTAAATTGATAGCCTGGTACCAAAGGCCAGAAGTGTCACCTCTCAACAAGATGAAGTCTGTGTAGCCCATGGACAGGGGAAAGCTGCGAGATTTATAAAGGCATCCATAAAATTAACATTTGGATGAGTGTGTGGGAGAACAGAGGCTGTGAAGCACGTTGGCAGTACCTGCCACCCGCGTTCAGAGCCTCGCAGACGCCCTGGACTGGGCACACCCTCCTGCACCGATGCCTGGCTGAGGGAACCCAGAGCTGCTCTACGGCCAGGACGGGGCTGCGAGGCAGCTTCTGGGAGATGGTGGCATTCCAGCAGAGCCATGGGGAGCACTCCCTGGCCATGGAGGTGCGAGCATCTCCCCTCGGTGTGGCTCAGAGCCTCTCTCCACCCCCAGCTTTCTGCACGGCTCACTCTGTGCCGAACCTGGCACGGCAGCGGGCCCTGGTGAACGTGGCTTTCCAAGAGCAGCGCACCCAAGACACGTACTGTTGTGCCAGGAGATGACACGGGGACCCCAGGCACACCACACTGCCCCAGAGAGGCTGCAAGGCGCTGGGAAGACCTTCTCTCACTGCCCCAGGACACCATCCCACCGTCTGGGTGACCAAGGGCTTCCCCTCAGCACAGCAGGGACACAGGACACCCAGCACCCTGGCAGCTTTCAGGGTGCACAGCAAGGTGACTGCGTCTGTGCATGTCCGAGGGCGGGCAGGGGGCAGCGGGACGGCTGGCACACAGCCCATTCCGTGTTCTGCTGTCGCTGTTCGGCACCTCTGGGCAATGCTCCGGCCCTGCCGGGAGCTGCCCAGACCGCACAGTGCTCAGGGTCCCTGCGCCCAGCTGGGCTGACCCTGCCTCGCGCCAACACGCAGAGTCCCGGCGTGTCACAGCCGTGTGCGTGCTCAGCCATGTGCCACGCTCACACCTGGTGCACAGCCTCACCACCCGCTGCAACCGGAGCGTTGCTGCCACCGCCTGCGGCATGGCTGCTTTGCAATTAAAGGAATGAAATGTTTACACAGGAATAAATCTGCGTTAATGAGGTGCATCCTGCTCCCACCCTGCCAGGCTCCAGCACAAGGAAAGGGACCTGGGGGAAGGGAGAAGCTGGAAACGCGCGTGGCTCCCAGGCAGCAGCCAGGCCTGCGCCAGGCCTGGAGCAAACGGGGCAGCTGGCTGGTTGGGCACAGGAGCCACCAGCTCCTTGATTTCCCTGTCCACCTCCCCCCACACGGAGCCAGCAGGAGAGGCTGGACTGTTGTCAGGATTGCTCAGGCTCCAGGGGTGTTTGAGCTGGTTCCTCCCCTGGGAAGGGCACCGCACCTGGCTCAAAGATTTAGGAAAAGCCCAAGCGATTGGGCAGTGATGCTGCCACGACGTGGGGACACGCTGCTCTGAACCTTTCCACCTCAACACCCTGTCCAAAAACACCCTTTGCTGACGCTGGCAGCAGGGGCTACGCAGGAGGAAATCCCCACACAGGTCATCCTGGCCTCCCCTGTTCCTCCAAAACATCGCGCTAATCCCTGTCACCTGCCTACACGGGAAACCACGGAGACACGGAATCCAATTAGCCTGAAATCCTGCTCCGGCTCCTGCACAGCATCTCCCTCCGATAAAGCTGCAGAGCTGCAGAGATAAATGGTGCATTAGGATTCCAGTGGGGTCTGGCAGGCAAGGATGGCTCTGGAGCGGCAGCATCAGCCCAGGGAATGGGTGAGGCATGGGTGTGCCTTTCCCAAGCCTCTCTCCCCCCTCTGCCTCATACCAACCCTTCCTCCCCGCTCATCCCGCAGCACCATTCCCGCGGCCGAGCCCGGCTGCGCCAGCTGGAAGCTGAGGGCTGGGGCTGGAGCCAGGTCTCCGGGCTGGCTTACCTCCCACAGGGCTCTTCTCATGGGGCTGCCTGGCATCAAGGTCTCTTGGCTGCTGGGGGTGGCCAAGGGGGCATGAAGGGCCATGCCAGGGCCCACTGCGAGCCCCGAGGGCATCTCCATGCCCGGAGGCCCCTCCAGCGCCAGCGGGACGCAGGTCACCCCCAGCTCCCTTGTCCCTCCTCCAGCAGGCTCCGGTCCGGCGTGGCTGGCTCTCTGGAACAATCTGGGGGACAAAGCAGGCCCCGACCCCCCCGACAAGGGACTGAACAGGTAACGCTGCCCTGGACAGGCTCGGCACAGCCTCCAGCCACGGCCCAGCAGAGCGGGAGGGGGCCTGCTGCCGACACCGCACGATGCCCTGGCTGTGCCTGTGGCAACAGCCCCCCGCGCCTGACGCTGCCGTCCCCGGCCCCGCCGTCCCCGCGCTCCTCCTGCACCCACAGCACATCACCTGCTTTGCATTTCTCAGCAGCAACTTCGCAGTATTAATTCATTGTGTTCTGTCTTTAACAAACACCATTATCATATCACCAGCCAGGATTATGCAAATCCTGCGAAAGGAATTATTTCTCTCCCCAAAGTCACCTTGATTTATCAGTTTTAGCCCAAAATGAAACAGAAGTTGCTTCGGATAAACTGTTGAACACGTGCCCAGCCCCCAGGACGTGAC
>NW_010238497.1:292-3901 GCF_000690775.1 Eurypyga helias | reverse complement strand
GAAATGGGGAGCAAAGCTGAGCCTGGGAAGAAGGGAGGGTGGGGGGAAGGGGTTTTAAGCTCTGGTTTTCTCTCTCATTATCCCACTCTGATTTGATTGGTGACTAACCGACTTTTTACCCCAAGCCAAGTCTGTTTGCCCATGCCCACAACTGGTGAGTGACCCCTCCCCGTCCTTTCCTCAACCCACCAGCCTTCCCTTGGCTTCTCTCCTCCCCATCCCAGCACGGGGAGGAGGGAGCGAGTGGCTGCACGGTGCTTTGTTTGGGTCTAAACCACGACAGTCAGGCACAACCGACCGGTGCATCCTCCCAGGCACGTGGGCGCCAAGAGGGCTTTAACTGGGTCCTCAGCCCACGTAACGCTGTGCCCGCGAGCCCCCTTCCCGCAGATCTGAGGGCTGCCCACCCCTGACACCCGGCTGCAGCTGCATCACGTAAGGAACCGCTCGTCTGATGGAAGGAAACCCTTGTCCCGCTGGGCGTCGGCAACGCGAGCGAGTCCTTCGGCAGAGGGCAAGGCCAGCCCCGGCGGCAGGGAGGGCTCTTTCCTGGGCAGACAGCAAGTCTCTGGGAGCAGAGCGCGGCCCGCTCTCACCAGAGGAACGCGGCCCCTGGCTACGGCTTTGCCCCGATGGCCAGCATCCTCGTGTTCTGGCTCAGTGCAGAGAGGCTGTTCTCAGAGTTATGCTCAGATCCCACTGACCACAGACGGCAGCTCTGTACCAGCTGCAAAAATCCTCCCCGAGTAGCCCTAAGCATGCTTTGCTTTCCAGCTCGGTGCGTTCTGGCAGACACAGGGTGGAGGCCAGCAGCTCAGTGCCAGGGCAGCACCGTGGCTCCCGGCGGGTGAACAGCCCGTCGCATGGGCAGCAGCACCTCACACTCACGGCCCCACGGAAATGACAGGGAGGGGAGATGCCTCAGGAAAGCGTACCGGGACAGAGACAAGGATGAAATCAGGCACTGGCAACCTATGGTAAAATCCAGCTCAGTACAACAGAATTATCCCCAAACCAAACCCTGCGAACAAAACCCTACAAAGAAATCCCTGGCACTACGCCTGGACACCCACAGCCCTGGGATCTGCATCCATCCTATCCTGCCCTGGGCCTGCAGAACCCCCGGGCTCTGCAGGGACACCCGGGGCCAGCACCTGTGGCGTGGGATGTTTCAGACCACGAGCAGAGCCTGGGAGAAGGAACCGAGCGCTGATGGAGCAGAGGAGCCTCCACCGGGCACAGCAAAGACCCAGGGCTCAGGCTGCCCCCCGTCTCGCAGACTCATCGCTGTTCTGTGTCCAGCCTGGTCACTCCTCGGCCTGGCCCAGCTCCTCATCACCAGCTCTCGGTTCCAGCGGTGCCCGATGCCTTCTGCCCCTTTCACACCTTCACTCACACTGCCCTACACCAGGCTCTGCCAGACTGCCCCGTGAGGTCCCAAGGAAGCCTGAAAAGAGGACTACATCCTCCTCGCCCTGAGAATCCGCAGGATGAATCCTCCGCGACGCAGCCCATCCTGCCCACCTTCGGCCGGCCAGTCCCTCTGCACAGACACGTACCCTCCCCGCAGAGGCAGCCCCCGCTCTGAGGAGGAGGACGGAGGGGCAGGGGCTGGGAGGGTGGGGGCAAAGCTCGAGCACAGGAGGAGTGCGACGGCAGAGACACCAACAGGGAAGGCAATTCAATTTTCAGAGCCTGTCCCACCAATTCAGCTCCGAGAGACGATAAGAAACCCATTTCCAGCGATAGGCACCCTAATCCCCAGCCATCCTGCATTTCCATTTCCAAGAGGCGCTGTTTCCAACAGGGAGGCATTTTCCTGTCCAGGTTTGCTGGAAGGGACAGCAACGGATTAAATACCAATTTTCCCAGCACCGTTTAACTCCTTCTGTGCCGACTCCTGCCACTGACGAGCGCTGGAGGTTCAGGGCAGGGCAGCGGCTGCTGCGCTGTGCCCCTCAACGGAACACACCTGGGGGCCCCTCACAGGCTTTTCCCACAGCCAGAAGGGACAGGGAAGAGGAGGAAGACTGAACCACATCAGCAGCGCAAGCAGAGCAGCCTAGATCAGGAATTTATTGCTGCTCCAGGCAGGACTCGGACTGTGGGCAGAAGTCACGCAGCGAAGCTCACATCCAGGGTTAAACCCCTCGGACGAGCCCAAGTGCCGCAGGATGGACTCAGAACTATTTGCAAGGACACAGGCACACAGGGAAAAGAGGAAGCAAAGCCACGCAGCGATGCCCATGCCCCCCCGCACCCCCCATCTCCAGTTTAAGGCCTGTGGTGCAGGCGCACTCTTTGCCTCCAGGTTACTGGGCAGAAGAAAGGCAGAAGCAGCGCAGATGCAGCACAGGGAACGCTGGTGGCGAGGGACCAACTGGCACAGAAACACATGGAGAAGCAGCAAACAACATCCCTGTCCCCGGTGCCACTCTGGGCACTGGGCAGCAGCAGGTGTCTCCGAGGAGCTGCGTCCCCCCACGTGCTGGGGCTGCTGAGGGCCAGCCTCCCCGGGGGCAGTCGGTGCCCGCGCTCCTGGACACTAATGACAACGGCTCTGTTCCAAGAGCCACCAGGCTTCCAGCATCAGGCAGGACGTCACCCACCACCGGGATGCCCCTGCGCTACAGCATTCCCTGGAGGCAAGCACAGCCTTTCCCCAGATGCCTGTATCCAGCCCTGCATTTCCACCACCCATCCCAGCCCTCTTCCTCGTTCCACTGCTCCCACTCTGTGCTGGATCCCCATTTATCCCCATTCCCTGATGTCACCGCTCGAATCATCCCCTCAGGCAGCTGAAGGACCAAGACCCTCAGCCCTGCTCCGCAGCACAACCCATTCCCCGGGCACCCCACACACCAGCTCCCTCCCACTCTCAGACATAAGACTCTCACCACGGTGCAGGAACAGAGCCCCAGCGTTCTGACTTGGCTCCTCCAGGCCCATCCCTGGACCCTGCTGCAATGAAACCGGGAATTCTGCTGGAATGGGGAGCCCTAGACAGCCGCTTACTCTGAGGCAACGTTGGCAGGAGGGAGCACTACGGATCTACTCCAATCTGGGAGCCAGAGCTCTCCCGCCCTCCGCATGGCTCCAGCACCAACCACAACCATCCATTCATCATCCCCTGCGCAGATGGAAATCTCCGGGCTCTGAGCCACAAGGAACAATTCCCTGTGCACGTTAACGGTGCCGTAACTGATGGGCTCGGAAACGCCGAGTGGCAGCAGAGGGGGTGGGCGGTGGAGGCCAGAGATTTCCAGCTGAGGGGAGACTCTGGGACGCAGTGCACAGCACTGGGGGAACGCTGCCATCTACAGAGACCACCCCCCAACCCTGCTACACACCAGTCGGCGGAGGGTTTGTAGCGGAGGCTTCCGGAAGAACCACCCGTGTGAGGAGCTGTGCCAGCGGTACCTGTGCTCCGTGTGCTCCGTGCTCCGGAGCGGCCTCCGGCACGCTTCCCACGCAGCCCTCGCTGGTGCTTTTGCAGATCCAGGCCACAAGCAAGAAATGCAAGAAGTGCTTCATCCCTGGGGAAAGAGGAGCACCTGGTGGAAAGACAGAGAGCAATCGCGGGCAGCACCGCTCCTCCCGGTCATCCCC
>NW_010238497.1:0-203 GCF_000690775.1 Eurypyga helias | reverse complement strand
CACAGCGATTAACCCAGCTCCGCTGGGCTGGACAGCCCGGGATGGGATGCTTGGGCTGCCTATGCCAGCACGTCTTGCAGGACAGCGCTGTGCCCCAGCCCACCCCCGCGGAGCCAGACGGGGCATGTCCTGCCCTGCGTCCCCCGGCTGCACCCCCACACCTTCCCCTGAGCTCGCCACGTGCCCTCGCTGCCCAGGGCAAC
>NW_010238496.1:20315-27245 GCF_000690775.1 Eurypyga helias | reverse complement strand
GGCCAGCCCCGCCTACCGACCGCCGCCCGGCGCCCTCCCCCTCGCCCCCGGGTGCCTTGGTGGGAAAACCGGAGAGCGGGGCAGGGAGCCGTTCGGCCCGGGCTGATGCTCTGTGTAAGGGCTGTGTAAGGGCTGTGTAAGGTCTGCGTAAGATGGTCTGATGCTCGCGCAGCATCCCGCTGGTGGCCATGGGCAGCGCTCCCTTCAGCGTCACCTGCTTCACCGCGGTACATAAACGCGATGGAATGAAGCTTTTCCACCAGCCAGTGGTCCTCTTCCACTAAAATCATGTTCTAACCTCCAAGTTAGAAGTGCATGGCTGTGATAAAAATCAACCAGTAGAAGAACATTCCAGGCTTTTCCTAGCCTGTTTACAGAGGGCCGAGAGAGCGGTGCTAAATGCAAAACAGAGGAGCAGGAGACAGAGGAACGCAGAAAAAAAGGCAGAATGTGCACACAAAAAAGGATCAAAGTCCATCATTTGAAGAAGAGGCTGCTAATTTCAGTCTTGAAAACTAGTTTTTTCAGAGCTGGATGTCGTGCATCTGCATGTTCGAGTCCCCAAAATGTACACACAGCTGAAGCCTGGGAAGAGTTCCTTGGCGAGTAATTAGCACTTGAGCCTCCCATTTTCTGTTAACTTTCTAGTTATCCTATAAAACAATCTCAGTGCAATCTCTTCTAGGTATCACCCAATTGTAATCCTTCAAACCTGTAATCCTGGCACGTCTTTCTCCGTCAGTTCTGCTACCTCTGTCTCCACATGGACCAGCCTTCGCGCAGTGCACGACGGCGACAGAACCGCTGCTGGGTGACAGGGCCTGGTGCACACTCACAGGCTCTGGTCCCTCCTTGTTGTTCTCCATCCCCAGTTACACAGCTACACGAATGAGTTCACCTCAGGTTTAGGACAGAAAAGTCAGTGAAGACAGTTCCTGCTTGCACACAGTGAATAAGGTTGTTTACTTAATCCCAAAGAGGAAACAATATGCAGCCGAGCTCAGAAATTCCTGCAGTGTCATTCCCCAGGCATATTGTATCTAACCCCTTGTCAGTGGGCAGTCAGTCATTCCAGGCAATGAGACATACCGGTAAATAATCCCATCCTTGATGTAAATCAAAGAACCTGTGTCTGTGCTGGCTGTGGATCCTGATCAACGATTTGCTCACCACATTCATGTGGAATACGATTCCGTATTGTGTTCCCTCTGAGGGGGTGGTATCCTCCAGCCAGCACCGTCCAGGACTTCTCTCACATATTGTTCCACTGCGGTCTTTCAATACTACCACCCTAACATAAAAACATGATTGTAATGCACTGAATCAAACCCACTGTCTTTCCACAGCCTCAACAACACCCACCCTTCTCTGCTTCTTTCAGAAATCCAGAAGCTAGGGCCTCAGCTCTGGAAGTACTGTATTGTGTTTGGTTGTTCATCATGTCCAACCATCTGCTGCTTGACGTAAAATAACCCTCAGAATAATGCTCTGCATTTTCAGTGGTTCCACGTGCAGGGTCATGTTTTCTTTTCCTACGGAGCAGTGTAAATATAGCTGTGATACGCACAAGATGCTGTGGAAAGTGCCAAATGCTTGCACAGCAACAGCAAACTTTCGTTGACAGCAGGGCACCAACTTCATCCTTCCATGCTTTTTCACCACAGTGTCCACGGTGCAGGGCTGTGTTCCTCAGATTACTTTCCTGGAATAACTTCTGCCAGCTGATTCTGAAATCTTTACTTGTCTTGCGCTGTACTCAGCTTGTAACTATTCTCAGCAGTTACACCTATGCAGAGGACCAAGTGCTAGTACATCATCTTCCATACCTCCAAGCCTTAGCATGGTCATGACTGTGGTTTTGGCTCAGCCCAGCAGAGTTTGAAGGATGAAATATGGTCAGGGACGGTTCCTAAAAGGTAATCTGGAGGTGGCTGGGGGAGTACGGTTAGGAGGCACACTCCGCCCTTGCAAGAGAACAGTCCCTGGCGTTGTCATTTCCAAAACACACTCAGGAACAGTGATGTTCTGAACTATTATCATTTTCTTCCTGTAATATGCCTCCCTTGACAGGTTTTTTTCTGAAAGTACTGTGTTGGGCAATGCAAGTTTGTTTCTCAAAATTTGATTTAAAAATGCTCACAAACTTTTGAAGGACTTGCTCATGAAAGATTTTGTTTCCACTCCTTTGCTGCTCTGTTTATATCCATCCATTATTACCTAACTCTTGATTCCTGTCCCAAAGAGCGTGTAGTCTACATATTTACTCTGTGTGTATATGGTTCTGGAGCAGCGAAGTTCTAGCCTGTGGTCATAGTCACTATGAAAATACAAGTAAGAAGAAAGTTGAGCTGTGTATTCTCCTGTAAATAAATAGCACCGGGTTAAGAAAAAAGTCTACAAGCACAGAAGAGTTTAATAAAACACAAGAACAGATTCCTAGGAAGCATTACATAAATTGACGTAGAGAGGTGACAAAAGGCCTTCGATTCCAGCTCAGGACACTAGCTTTTCCTGGCAAGTATGTTGCCAGTGCGCAAAATAACCACTCAACCCAAAAAGTTAATTATTTAACGCATTATCAGTAATGTCTGGCATTTCCTCCACTAAAACTGGAGTTCAGTGCCTGGGTTATGAATGACTGCAATTGTTAACGTATGCACACTGTGCATGGAAAAATGGTTCGATAAATAGAAAACTTGAGGTTTTAGCTTTTAATTTATAACAAATTCATAAGCAAAGATGCCTCTGGAGAGCGGTGCTGACTTTCTCTATATTAGTTTTAAACTCCGAGTAGGTCAGGCAAATATAAATTAAGAGTTGATCTAGTTTTATTGCAGTGTAAACATCAGAAAGTAGTTGGACTCTGATTCTGTAATTACCTAATTAAATGTCCCAGCATCTTAATAAAGGAATAGTTCTCTTAACATAAGCAGGTATTTTTTATACAGTACCTACAGTGACCTGTGATAATCTACTGAACTCTCTGTCTGGTTCATATTATTTTTTCCCTTTCTTTTTCTTTTCCCTTTCCCTTGGACTTGAAGTCCAATTATTTAGTTGCAGAAATTTCTAAAAGATTTGCCCTGCCCCCCTCTCCCCCCAACTTTAACTTGTTGCCAGTTTTGTCTGTCCTGCAGGTTTTGCTTTGTCCCTATTCCTGGGATCAACAGTTCCAGCTGTTTCAGTATTAGGTACTTGGAGATCTGAGTAGTAAACTACCTACTTTGAAGTGAGAAAGAATGCCACCCTTGTCCAACATAGAGCCATAGAGGACAGACTATTCCATAGGAAACCATCTTACTTTTGGCAGTGCGTTCAATCTGTTATAGAATCATAGAATGGTTTGGGTTAGAGGGGACCTTAAAAACCATCTAGTTCCAACCCCCCTGTCATGGGCAGGGACACCTTCCACTAGACCAGGTTGCTCAAAGCCTCATCCAGCCTGGCCTTGAACAGTCCCAGGGATGGGGCATCCCCAGCCTCTCTGGGCAGCCTGTTCCAGTGCCTCACCATCCACTAAATGTGACCAACTGTCATGTTTAGGCAGATGCTCCTGGTCTGCCCCAGCCAACAAGTCTATCCCACCTGAGTTCCTTGCACTGTGCCCACTTCAGCTTTTGGATTTTGCTTTCCATGTGGTCACAGTTTCTGAATATTGTAATTGTCTGATGACCGTCAGGCATTTCTTATATCTTCCTTCTTTGGCCTCCCTGTTAAGAGGTGGGATGGTAACATCATCCTCAGTGGGACTGTGATGTCATCACAAGTACTATAAACTTTTCGTCATCCGTGTGGCAGGGGAGTGCCAGGTGAAAAGGGAAACGTATAGGATCATTTTGTCAAATGATTAAATGTGGGATTGTAATTTTCCAGGAACTGTTGCAGCTGGTATTTGAGGCATGAGAGGAGGCACTGGTCATGTACCAAAATGCTCATCTGCAATGATAACAAGCTTATCAGCTCTAATGCCGTCAGGGCTTGCATTGCATAAGCGAACTTGATTCTGAACCAAGTTCTTCTGGATGTGGTTTTATGACAAACACACTGGTTTTCCCCCCTCACTGAAAATATAGTCCCAAAAAGGGGAACTGTAACTGACAAACTACCAGACAAGTTTGGTTTTTTCCTTCTCAGCACAAGTCTTGACGATGAAGGGTCTCAAAAGAGTCTTTTTCCTCTAGATCCACATCCAGCCTTGCAAAACGATGAAAACCTCAATGCTTCCTTTATATCCTAGCAGCTCTTTCCACAGTTAAAATTCACTTCTCTGCCACAAAATACTTGGCTACAGAGAAACAGAGGCATCTATTGACTCCTATGATCCAAACCTGGCAAAAGCAAAAGTGTGTAGGAATATTTAAATTAGGAACAAAAGAGGCTAAATATATCAACCCAAAATATATGTTTATATAAATAATTCAATCCCAGTGTATGAGATGAAGGATATAACAGTGAATCATCAACATGTTCTTCCTGCAGCCAAAGCCCAGAATTCCTGCGTAGGCATGTTCAAACACAGACCTGTACTCAGCTCAGGCAAAATACATACTGATGTTTAAATGCACACACATGCAAGAAAAGAGAGATCATACACAACTCCACAGAAAACCCCTTCATCCTGTTTTGGACTGAAATGCTTTCCAGCCCAAAAGCTAGCTTTTCATCAGTCCAGTTGCATGACTAGTAAAGGTTTTGCCCAGAATACTGTTTTCAAAGCACAGCAAATGAAAAGCAAGACCATTGCTATTATTTCTTTAGAACAAAACAGTACAAAACACACTTTGAGAACTTCAAACAAAGATGCTCTATTTCCCAGGGTATCATCTTTTCTCTGCTATTCCTGCAACTCTTGCAAACTAAAGATAAACTGAAGAGGAAAAGATGCTTGGAAACCAACTCCTGTCGAGGCAATTGTTGCTGTCCTCTCAAGTCTGCAATTTCTACAGCAGAAATATTGAATTATCCTCACAAACATGTTCTGAAAGTTGTTGTTCGGGGGTTGTAAAGTAGCACGTCTTGATGAGTTCACTGTATTGTCACCTCTTTACTATGCAAACTAGTCCCTCGTTCCTGTAGCTCACAAAGATGGAACAGCTGCAGCCAACAAGATAACAGGAAGAGATAGTTTCTATAAAGCTTTTCCTTATGGTAGGCTAAAAGTAACAATATTTAGTGCTTTTTCGCTGTGACATTCCTCACTTCTCTGCAGACGAGAGCATAAAAGTGGTGGCTGTGCATGTGGCTCCTGGCGAACGAAGGGGCACTCTGTCCCTTGCAGTTACGAGAAGCAGGTTTCCTTGGCTTTGCCGTCAGAAAATGCTGCACTCTCGCAGGTGCTGTAGTTAGTTCAGACTGTCATATAAACTGGATGAGAAGGGGTTTAATCTCCCCTCAAGAAAGAGGCAGATGGAGGGTTGTGAGCAGGTTGTCAGGAGGGGAGGCAGAACCACCAGTGAACTGCTGGGGGAGGCCTCTGCAGGCTTTGCCCAGACATTCTCCTCTTCAATCCTCTCTTACTAACATTGCTTGGAAAAAAGTGAGATAATCCAACCTCTTGCTACTTTTTTTTTTTTCCTCTCTCACTAAGACTCAAGTTTCTTGACTACTTGGACTGGTAGAATGTTAACCAGGTTAGGACATTTATTTTTAAACATCTGTGTGTGTCATTTAAAAGGCAATTTTTCCCCAGTTCAGACTGTGCAGCGGGTTGGAACCTGGATCTCCACCCAAAGGCCACCCGCTTTCCCTCCACAAGGTTCCCTGCGACAGCCAGGCAGGCGTAAGGGTGTGAGTCTGTTCCGGAGCTTTGGCCCTCAGGGCTTTCCACACTGTCCTCTCCTTCCTTCTCCTGTGCCACGCTGTGAGGACACCTTAACCTGGCAGCACGGATTTCAGCATGGATTTCAGATCTCTCTGATCTTTAGCCACTGCACACAGGATCAGGTGGTTCAGGGGGAGAGGTGAGATACTGTTTTGGTATAACCTGTCTTCGGGACATTTTCTTTGCAATTCCATCCTTAGGGATTTTAGTGATTACGGTTTATGCCACGGACTCTTCTTGTTCTGGATTTAAGGTACAGACATCCTTGGAATGGTTGTGATAAAAATTTCCTAAGGCAAAATTTTAGCTGTATGGAACAATGATAATATTTTAAAATATTTTTGACTTAAGCAAACGATCTTTTCAGTCTTCCTTGCTGTCAGAGCTGACAATCTTACTGCTGTGGGGTGATTTGTTCTCAGAAATGCATTGTTACTGATAAAGTTAACAATCAAGATTGTGTTGAAATCCTAGAAACATGTTGAGGCACAGAATTAATCCTGCACATGCAGTCACAGGAAAATAAATTCTCTTTAACTACTTTAACTACTCTTTAACTACTTAACTACATCAAGGCTGCACTAATGAGTAAATATTAATCAGTAAATAAGGTTGTTCACTACAGTCTTTCTCTTATCTAAGCAGTTCATCCTCCTGATTTAGGCTGAGGACTTGTATAAAAGACTCACCAGCACCTACCTCTAAGACAGGTATGCTAAAGCAGAAACACTGTCATTTATTTCTGTTTTGTACCTGCTATCTTTCATTACATCTTCTGTAAGGACATGCGTATCGATGTGACATTATCTGAGCAATTGGCTTCATTTTTGTGATTTCTACATCTGGAGTGCTAATATAGTTAACAGATGTGATCGGTTTTGCAAAATCATAAAAACAGGAGTTTATTTCAGTTTCATGTTTAAATTTCTATGAGCAGGAACAATCATTTTGCATAAGTCTATGGAAATCATTTACTTGAGTGAAATTAGCAGAATCCATTTCATTAGGTCTAGCATGTTCTGGGGTAGAAAGCCTTTGTTCTGTCGTCTGTATGCTTTACATATTCCGTTATGCAAATCTGAGCATTCATCAGAGACTTTGCCTCATTC
>NW_010238496.1:11734-20302 GCF_000690775.1 Eurypyga helias | reverse complement strand
TTACAGTTTACTGTACTGTTTACCTACTGCAAACAAATTTACATACCATGAACAGTCTCTCAAACCTAGCAGCTTCTGCCCATGAAAGCAGCATAAGCTTGTTTTACTATTATTTGCATGTCAGAGAAGCAGTGTTCAGCCTATCATGTGCAAAGAGAATGCTCATCCCAGTGAGTTGAGCCTGAAAAGTATCAGGCTCTGTTCACACAAAGCAACATAATCCCATTCAAGCCATTGAACTCTGTATTACACAAGCACAGGGTCTTGCTCATTGCTTCAAACAGGTGGAATTTTTTTTTTTTTTTTTAAAAAGCAAGACTGGGAACAGACAAGCAGAGAGGGCTTTGTGTCAGGCTCTGCCATAGTACAAGAAGAGACAAAGGATGGGTCAGAAATGACAGAAAATAATTCTATTAAATAGAATAAAAACCAAAGTCATACCCACACGTAGCTCAGAGTCATGTCAAGGTACATGTCTGCTGCTGATCTGAACTCTTCAGACACCCTGTTTTTCCCCATGCCCACCCCCACACTGCAATTTGGGCACAAACAGAAAGGCCTCCCTGCACAGTCATGCCGGTGCTATCAGATGCCCCTCCCCTGCAGCCCATGCTGACAGCCCAGCTCATCCGCCCGGCGTGCTTTGCGTGTTGCTTGCATGGGTTTGGGATCATGCTTATTGCTCATCTGCCTTGTCCAGGTCGGATGTAATTTATCCTGTGTAATTCTGCTTCCTGTGGCAGATGCAGTTTGATACGGTTTTCCCACTTTCTGTTTCATACTGCTAACGTGTGTATACAGACACAGGCACAGCTTGATGCGAACACATCTTGTGTCTGCAACATCTCTGGGGTTTTTTTATTGTTCGTGGTTTGCTAATTTCCCATGATCTCCTTTCTGTGTAGCATGTTTTAAATACATCACATCACGTTACAAAATTCTTCCTCCTTTTCTTCATGTATTTCTGTACTAGGTTATGAGAAATCTAGGACAAATATCATAATAAAGATATATAAAAATGAACTCAAAATTTTGTCAAATAAGACATAAACTGGTTGTTCTTAAAGTCTAATGTTACTGCAATAATGTATTATCCTTAGTTCTTTCAAAGTTATGGTACAACTTCATGTGACGTGTTCTTGTTACCCAGGAGATGTTCTTGGGAAGTTCAGAATCTCACTTGAATGCAGATCCAAATGTTCCCAAAGTTTGGAGAGGAATGATCACATTGAATAATACTGCTTTACATGTGTTTAATTTTCAGATTTTATGCTGTGCTTTGCTAATGGGTGTTCCTTCCCTGTTTATTTTACTGGCATTTTGAATTCCCAGCCACCTTTCTGTCTGCACAGCTCAGCTACTGAATTAGATGGTGCAACTCAACCCCTGCCACCAGCAACCCATCTCACCCTCATTTCAGACCACCTGTTTGACTTATCCACCCACCCAGTTTACATGACATTGCTATCGTCAAACTCATCGTAAAGGTTAGATCCCCAATTTGTAAAAGTTGACAAACTTTCATGGAAATCTGGACCTACATCTACCAAACCCAAACGGAAAAGCTGCCAGGCTCTACCAACCAGCTAGCACAGCGGGGAGCTGCATGCAGGTCAGCACAGACTCCCAGACTGGGAAGGTTCCTCCTTAAACCATAGAGTATATCCTACACTGCACTGTGTAGGCTGTATGGAGACACCTGAGTAGGATTTACGTGAGATAGCAGTAGAGCTATGCTAACATTATACTCCACCCAGGCTAATACGTCTCCTGTGAAACCTACGCAGAGCTGTACAGTGACTCCCATGGCTCAGCTAAGCGGATGTGTCTACATGGCTGAGCTTGATGCTGGGTAGAAATGCTGTGGTCCTACCCGTGATTTCAAACACGTCAGCCTCTAAATACTCTGCCCCACCATCTCTGTAAGAGTAGCTACATCACCCCGAGGAATACAGCCCAAGAGTCCCTTAGGAAATCATCAGGTCGCTTCCTGGATCTGCCTCTTTTTCCTCTTTCACTGATTGTTCAACAGTGGCAGTTCTGTAACTGGGCTGGGAAGTGCTATTCTCTCTCTATCATTACTTCTCCAGAGTGGTTCCATGTCCAGTCTATGGCTGTGTCCCAAGACCACCACCTCACAGATGTGCTCTCTGCCTTCCAAAAGAGCAACAGTAGGGGTGTCTGGGCACGTTTTCCCTGGCTTGGGACATGTCTCGCATCTCACATTTGCCACAGGTTTGCTGATTCTGTGCTTAATGCCCAGGTCAAGTGCTAAATTTCCCAATTTTTGTGCTGTGTCCATCCTTATCCTGCTTGTAATAGCCACATGTGAGGACCACCAGTTTCACAGCGCCACCCAACCTTTCACAGCAATAGTAACACCACAGTGGACACGTAGTACCACAGCATCCACACTTGGATGTGCTGCACTGGGCACCAGAAGGTGGACAAGAGTTAACCACTGCCTTACCCTGTTTTCCCAGAAACCCACCAGGCTCCAAGCTAGGCCTGCCCTAAGGCACTAGAGTTAAAAAGCAGACGAACAATTAAATTCCTACATTTAGATTGCGAGTCCAGACATTTCGAATCCAACCAGGATCTTTCATCAGTGGAATCTGAAAGAAACAAAAAATAACAAGAAAGAATTGTTAATTAACTGTGCACAGAAGTTAATGTATCCAGGCCTCAGTAATGGTCCTTGAAACCCAGCTGCTCTAATTGATACCGCTCCTGTGATTCCTTTGTATGCCACACTGCCCTTGTGTCATCCTCACTTGTCATCTGTGCTGAGAGGTGTTCTCAACCCCCCACGGTCAGTTTTCAGGGTTTTTGCAGAAGGATTTAATCCTCTGTTAGTAGGATCTGTATCATCACCCAGAGAGAGCTTGGAAGCAGGGGATATCTGTGATCTCTGAAGAAGCATGGACCACAACAAGCTCTGTTTATTCTTTTGCAGGATGGGGATGCCCAATGCAAAGGACAGAGGCAGAGCTGTAATCCTGCCCTGGGGAAAAAATCTATTCATATGGCAGTATCCCTAGATGTGTTTGTGGTACAGGAAGCCCTCTAATACCCAGCAGGACAGGAGCAGGAATTCTGTAGGACAAGAAGAGCACACCTCAGCCCATTTGAAGCAACGTGGGGTTCAAGGGCTGCAGAGCAGAGCAAAGAGTTTATTCCCTAAGTAGTCCTCTCTTGACAGGCAGCACAGGAGCCTCAAGAGAGTGGCTGCACTTTTAGAGCCAGAGCCCCAAAGCTAAGGTGGCACACAATTACAGTGACAACCTCTTTCTGAATGCGTAAGAGTAGGAGTGAATGGTGACCTCATTTTTAAAGAAGCCACAGTTGCAAGCCACATCGAAATAAATTAATACCTAGTAAAAAGGGTAAGCTTCCAGTGTTGCTGGAGATGATGGGATTCATGTTTAAAATAAAAGGAAAAGGTATTCGAAAGAAATTCTGTAAGAATTTTATACTATTTTTTATTCCATAGTGAAATTTTACACTGAAAGAACTAATTCTACAGGACTGCTAAATATGATAATATGAACAAATCATTTGAAAGTGTAGAAAATGTGTGTAGAAAAATTAACACTCAAATATGGCCAGTTTTGCTGGTGGTGTGTGTCCTGAAGTCATTCATATCCCCTCATATTCAAATCTCAACATTTTTCAAGCATAAATGCTCATTAAAAAACAAACAAACAAACAAAACCCAAACCTCATGCTACTCTTTATCATTCTCAAGTTAGATAACATGCAGAATACTCAGTGGAGTCTTACTGAGCAAACAGAAAAGGCATTTAATGATCCTTTTTCTGAACTCTCATTTAAATACAGCTGATGGAACAGTAACAAATAAGGAGGAATCAGAAACAGAAAAACAAGCATTACAGAAACAAATTCACCCAGTTCTGGTAGGTGCAGTTCTTAAGGGTTCCATTAATGTTCATTACATTCACTCACATGCTCTGTTAGATGCATAATTAGAATAACACTTGGGGTGAGTGATGTGAAAAGTACATTTGGGGTGGCACCATCAGAAGACAGTAGGGGTGTGGCACGTAGCCCTTCTCTGTTCACGATAATACCTTGCATTAGGGATTGCACCACACTGTTCAAGCACAATTTGCCAAGTCTCTCAACAACCTTATGGGCCAGGAGGTATTATTAATTCCATTTTCCAAATGAAGAAACTAAGATACAGCCTGACTAAATTATTTACTCTATGTTACAAAGGAAGTCTAACATCAGAATTAGAAACGGATCTCTTTCCATATGTCCTATTGTTTTAACAACAAGTCTATCCTTTCTTTCTATTCCCAGAAGCAGAGCAAAAACACTGGCATTATTGCACCAATAACGAAACGAACAGAAATATCTTGCAGACTAAATTACTAATTGAAATGCGGATGTCTGTTGTATGCAACTGCTGGGTTTAATATAATTACATTTTCCTGTTGTACGTGTCTGTTTGGGTTGAAGACACATCTTGCTGCTTTGTTGACCAAGATGGTGGCTTGAGGAGAACACAGCAGTTGACTGCTCAGGGATAACATTAAATATTTAGAACATAGAATATCAGAACAAATTATACACTTGATGTTTGTATTTCTGATACATATAGTATATGTGTTCCATACTTCGATAGGGCAAGTTTCATCCCGTTTTACGCAGTCTGAGGTGTGAGTGTCAGCGTATATCGTTAGTCTTTGTCACTTTTTGAATTCTAGGAGCACTTCTACCTCACAGGGAGAGGTGCCAGCCCCATCCATGTCTTGATCACATAGGAAGAAAACCCAGATGTTTCATCTGGATGCAGTGTTTGGGGAACAACAGGGTTAATTCTCTGGAAAATGCCCACCTCACAGTTTGGCTGTAACCTCTGGATTTTCCAAAGGAAATCAGGTGTGCAAAACAAGAACCAGTTAGGCTACCAATCTGCCACATGTGCACACAGCTGGGTCCAGAACGGCTGCTTTGGGAATGGGCTGGAAGGAGCGGTTGTGAAGGCAGGCAGCACGCTCTGAGATGCCACCTTCTTACTCCAGACATCAGAGACATGCCGGCAGAGTGGATCAAGGGTTTTCTGTATGAATTCACACTTTCTTCCTCTTTCCCCAGCCTTTGCAGTCTATTTTGGAGCCCATCCAGCTAGGAAACAGCTCATAAGAGTAGATTTCTTTTCAAATACCTATATTTATAAAAGGATTAGACTGACCCTGTCTTTCATTTTCTTTCTCTTTTTCCTTCTTTCTCTCTCTTTCTTTCCCTCACTTTTGTTCCCTCTCTCATTTCTTTTTTTTTCTTAAAAACAATCAAAGTTCCTGATAAATCACATCCATGATAAAATAAACCAACCTCAGAAACACAATGATAGGAACAGCCACAGGAAAACAGTACGTTTCACTAGCAGAAAAGTCAACAGTGTGTTGCAACAGAGCTGGTAATTGTACAATAGTGCTGCTGCCTGTGCATTCAGTTCCTCTGAAAAACAGTGGAGACAGTTCTGTAAAACATTCTTTGTGCACTGCTGTAACAACCACGCGACTCTCCAGGATCTCTGCCAGCAGTTTAAAAGTGCAGTTAATGTTGCAGTTAAGTATTTGATCTTTAGAGATGTCTAATCTCTGCTTCTGCTCACAAGTGAAAAACAGCCCTAAGGAGATTTCATTCAGTCTGCAATTCATGGAAAAATTTAGTATTTATTGAGTGATATTTTGTCCATTGTTTAGAGTGACTGTTATAAATCAGCTGTCTGACTTTCCTGTTTAGTAGACTTGGAAATGCAAACTGACACGAGTAAAAATTATTTTAAAGCAGACACAATGCGTCGTCTTTCCTTCAGCTGTGCCAGTCTCCGTAGTCACCCTGCTGACCTTAGAGAACAACGCTAACGCAGGCGAAAGATGACCTTGCACTTAAGCCAGTGAAACAGGACACAAGGGCTATTCCTGTACAAGAAAACTGAACAGAATCAAGGCACAGGAGGAGGCACTGGGACACTCTGGTCTGTGCCCTGATGCTGGTGTCTGTGGCCCTGGCCAGCTAGCAGCTGCCAGCCTGGGAACGAGCACAGAGCATTTCCAACAGCCATGTGACTGGGGCCAACTGATTTTGAGGGTTGAAGGTGATTAATAGCATGGAGGTGACTAGATCACGCCAGGTAGCCTCAAAGCCAAAGGATGGGCACTGCCACTGTTTAGTTCACTAGCACCAGTGTAGCCAAGAGATCCAGATCTCCTCTGGAGCTACCTGAGCTTTCTTCCATAGCACAAGCCCTGTTGCTCAGTTCTCCTGATGTCCAACAGAACTAACATCTTCCTAAGTTGTCAGGGTAAACCCATTAATACTCATCAGAGAACTGTAACGTGGTGCAAAGCAAAGTCTGTCTTTTAACCCCTGAAGAGAGGCTTTGTGACTTTACCTTGGCCCATCTGGTAGCATTAAGTCAAGTTGCACTTTTCCCAAATAAATATGAAGTGTTTAAGAATTAAGAGATTTCTTGTAGGTAAGAGAAGATGGAGTAAAACAAGAGAAGATGCAGAGATAACAGATATTGTGGTATGATATTTGAAGGAGAACAGATCATTCTATACTTCATACTCTCACTAGCATGAAAAATGTATCTTATGTGAAAAATGAAAAGGTATTAACTGTAATCCATGTCTCCTTCAGACAGATATGGAGATGCAGTGAGCATGAAATGCAACAGGAAACATTTAGACATTAGGAAAACCTTATAATACCAGGAGTAGGCAAGCTCTGGTATGGCTTGCTGGAAGAGGCTGAGATCTTTCAGAGCAGGCTGACCAAGCATTTGTCAGAAATGTTTTAATTATAGTTGAATTTGCCTGTAGGCATAGAAACGGACCGGATGATCTCTGAGTCTCTTTCAGCCTTGTGTTCAATTATTCTGTGACAAAGTGACACAGCAGGATGAGGCTGCATTTTCAGAAGCTAGCAATGAAATCTGACAGTGGAAAAAATTCAGAAACTGGTGGTGAAAAAACACCCTTACATGGAATGTTTTGAATCTGACTAAGAAAATAGTGCAGAAACGAGCTGCAGGGAAGCATGGCAGAGTAGCCAAGGGACGGGCTGGGTGACCTCAGAAGCCTCAAACTTCCGATTCAGTCTCACGACATCACCTGACTGGTGTTAACTCATCGCACTGATGCAATAGATGTTGTAAATAAAGTTACTCATTTGTGAATTACTCAGGTCATTTGTGTGGTTCCTACAGTGATCATGCGTCTTAATGCAGTTAAGTACACACTGTATGTGTGCTTCATTGTTGCTAATACCAGATAGAAACATCCTATTTCTTCCCTTCAGGAGCATCTGATTTTAAAAAACAATTATGACACCCACCTCTGATGCCCAGGGGTGACTTACATTTTCTCAGTAATGCGGGTGCCTAGTGCAGAGCAGCTGATCTGTTCCTTCACAGAGACCTAGAGCGAGTACCTTTGATGAGGGGATGCTATCTCCACTACAGACCATCTTTTAAGCAGCAAAGAGGAAGGAGGGATGCCTTCTATTAAGATGACAATCCTAAGTTCAGCACATGACCAAATTACATTTCTAAGTGACCTAAAGAAAGAAAACCTTCTACTGTCTAGAATAGTCAGGTTTGACTGACAGCATTAAGATTCCCTGGAGAGGTGTAGCTAGAGTCAGGTGAAGTTTGGGACATCAGTAAACAATGTCAAAGAAATGTAACTACAGACAGCTCTGTCAGAAATTGCAGCTGTAAATTCCTAGTCAAATGGCCTGATGTCTTAGCCCACCAAGCCAAAGAATTGTGGTCTACACTTACTTTCTACAAGAAGGCTACCAAGTTATAGTTCCTGGTCTCTAGGAGGGCACATGGGGGGGCTACAGCACATGGAGATCAGCACAGCACAGTTGCTGGACTTTGCAACTTGAAAACCATAATAAAGCTTTATCAAAGTGGAGGAGGCCCAACACGCAACCAGTTCTGCTTTATTACTCAAACTGGGCCTGCATCATTTCTTTCAAGTCAAAGGAGCCATCATGCTCAAGCATTTTGGTAGCTCTAGGGTCCCAAGGTTCATGGAGAGAAAGACACAGGCATAGGGTGGGAAGGTCCCAAGCAGGTTGGAGCCTCCTTGATTGCCCAGTCCTCACAGCCTGCATTGCTCCAGGGACAGCCTGGGAGCCTAGGCAGCACAAGGTTCTCCCTGCTCCACCACTGCTGAAAACAGGGATAACTGCATTTTGCACTGCCTCAAGTTCCTAAATTATTTTAAAATGTAGACCTATGCTGAACATTTTTAAATAATTCAACATCCATGACATTTCTCTCTTGGAGCTCCCATCTTCCTGCCAGGCATCAGCAGGAGAACTGCTGGACTGCTGCAATCTGCAGCAGAGCCCAGGCACGGTGGTTTGCTAACCACTTCTGAAAGTGAGTCTGAGCAAAGGTAGGCGGAACACTACGCAGCAGTTAAACTGTTTAGCCAGGCACCTCGCTGAGTGTGCGGCAGCGCTGGGTTAGCACCTGAGACTCCAGCGCAGGCCTTTGAAATGCACCCATCCGGG
>NW_010238496.1:0-11681 GCF_000690775.1 Eurypyga helias | reverse complement strand
TCCCATTTCTTAACGCCACGTTAGTCACAGGCAAAATTATCAGCTGTTTATCTGAAATCTTATGACACATCTGCTGACGGCTGATAAAGGCTGTTTCCCCATCTCCACCACACCATTCAGGAGCGCGTTGGACGGCCGCCTCCCCCCACCGCCACGGCTGCTGGCTTTTGGCGGATGTTTAATGACTGCAGTTACACCGCACCCGGGAATGTTCCTTTCAGGAACTACCCCAGGCTACCAAAAGGTGTTTCATGAGGTGATGTTTCCACATCACCCAATCATCGCACCCTCCCTCCTGCCTTCCGCCTTTCCAGACCCCAAGGCCTCCCAGCCCTCTCCTCACAGGGCAGCTTTGCCATCAGGCCAGGAAACGGGGGCTACCGGCTGCTGCTCTCTGCCACGCCACCGAGGAAGGCCAAACACACCTTCCACCAGGAAAGGGTTAAGCTAACTCCCTCCTCCTCACAGTGTGGGGCAGAAAGCTGGCGGGTGGTGGAGCTGCACACCGGTGGTATCTGCACCCTGCCGTGTTAGGCTCAGCCACGCGGCAAGCTTTAGGTCACCTGGACCCTTGCTGTTAAGTACAGGGCAGAGGAGTTCAGAGCTACATCTGGCAGAATATGGGGTTTGCAGCCATGAAGAATCTGCAGACTTTGGGGTTTGAACGATAAATAGATCAAGCTGATGCCTGCCCCGTTGGTTTTCATACTGAAACACCAGAGACATGTTCAGTCACGTACCCAAAGGACCCTCGGGAAGGAGAAAAGGCAGGAGCTATTCAGAAGCTCTTGGCTTAGTTCAGACACATTCTGGCCAAACGGGTATGGCAGCACAGCAAAACCCGGAGCGGTCCTGTTTACAAGTTTGAGAAACGGGGCTTGTGACACTGGATCCCCTGGCTCTGCAGCAGCCAGAAGTACACAGGAATAAAAACTGCTACAACTGCTGTTCTGCTGCCTGCTCTTTAAATGACACTGAGCACCATTTGCGTGTGTTTTCACTTGCTTTTGTGAAAGTTTTGTCGTAGGTCATATACAGCGACAGTGTAGGTCATATACATATACGACACATGTAAAGTGTCATAGGTCACTTTACAGCTTGTGGGGAGCTTTCAGAAAGGAGCATTTCCCTGATCCCATTTGTTTTCTGGGTAAATGTGTGCATGAGTTTCAGGAGTGGGGATGGGTTAGGAAGATGACAGGGACAAAACTGGATGCTGCATGTTGAAAAGCTGTGCAAGCCTTTTGTGTTGTGAATTGAACCCTTTGTCCATTTGTCTAATGCAGCTGCCTCTGTATCGTGACATAAATGTCACAGCAGCAAGTTGGAGGTAACGGTCACATAGAATCATACAATCACAGAATGGTTTGGGTTGGAAGGGACCTTAAAGATCATCTAGTTCCAAACCCCCTAGGCCACATCTGGGACTGACCTTTAAAAATCAGCTGGGCTTTTTATTCTCCCTGTTTACGCACTTTATTTGCATGTAGACTGTTACTCAGAGGTCTTCCCTGTGGGTGTCAGCTATTTGACACTGCAGGTGATGCTTCCCATCCCTGTGCCCATTGACTTGTGGTAAGCCTCCCGTCAGAATGCAATTTATTCAGAGCAGATTAAATTTTGCCACAGGCTGAAGTTTCTTTGAGTCAGTACTGGCATCTAAGAACTTATGTGTAAGTTACCATCCACAGTCGGCAGGCGTACCAACAGAGTAATGTGTACATCAGATTTCAAGATCTAGCCTTATGACAAGTTTGAATGAGTGATAACAAGCCTGCCTTAAAGTGCAACCGAATTAAAATATACATGGGTTTTTTCCACTTTTCTCTCTCCACCTGGGAAAAAAAATACAGACAGGTTTGCTGTGATTCTTTCAAACCTTTCATGCAGTCAAATCTTAAAGCCTCAAATGCACATTATTAACTGCAGAAAATATGTAGCATTGTCTTCTTATATGTAGTCTTCACAGTATTTTTAAAGGGATTTGCTAGCCACAACCTTTTAGGGAGTAAGTTTAGGTCATTTTGTGGAACATGAATAGGTTTGTAATACGGAGAGGACAGAACTTCTGTCCCAAGATCAGATTTCTGAAGTGGAAACAACAGGAGAGGAAAAACAATCCTACATCTGAGGGGTGGGTCAGGAAGCTTGGAAACTCCCACTGTGGCTGGCACTATCGCAGGCTTTCTGTGCTCTGCTGCACAACCCAGCTTCTTTTTTTATATATATGTAATACAGAAAGCAGTGTCAACCTCAGACTACTGTTATGAAACTGAATTACTCAGTGTTCACAAAGGTTCTGAGTTCCTTGGGTCACTACATAGTGTTCACATGTAGTAAAGACTACATATACGTAAAAAGTAAACACAAGTTCATAAATTGGCTTTGCAAGCGGTACCCTGCTGGATTTTATCCAGGAGATCAGAAAATAAGGAGGGGGGGAAAGCCAAGTGTGCGTTTTGTTGCACGTGATTTGTTTTTCTTCTCACTAACGCTACATGCTGTTCAGGACTATTTCTAGGAAGAAGGAGGCGGTCATAAAAACCAATCAAAATACGCTACAACTTTGCTGACTGGTAGATAAACAGCATGTGCAGAACAAGAGGAAGTTTTTAACTCCAATTCTTGGGGAGAAACATCACAGAATTCAATGGGGCAGGAGTGTATTATTCCTGCAGAGCAACTTCAGAATTTGTTCATATAAAAAGCTTTAAACGGCTTTAGAAATATTTTAGAACATGTTAATAATTCCTTGGGCTTAACTAGGCTTTAAGTAATACTGAAATAATCAAATTGGCTTTGAAGTTGTTCCACCAGGTAATAATATCACACTTTTAGAGGTTCCCTGCCTCTTCTACTACTGCTCTCAGTATTTTGCCTAAATATTTTGCTCTGTGGCCTGGCACCTATCGCTCTCTTTCATTAAAAGTCATACAATTTTTCTCCAGGCTATGGGTGAAGCTTTACAGACCCCTGGCTGTACAGAATGCAATTTACATCACCACATGGAGGCGGCTGACCCCAGAACAGAGCAACAGGTCCTAACACTAACTACAAGTGTCTGTTTTACACTCCAGAAGATGTCACTGCTGCTAAGTTGGTAGTGGAGCAGCGCTGGATTGATACAACCACCAGCTGCCCTCAGGAATGCTTGGGGCTGTGTTCTGGATTTGTAGCTTAAGAACAATATGGAGAGACAGGTCTCAAGACCAGCACCATAAACCTCTCCCAGAGTCCAGAGACATCAGAGATCCACCTCTGTTAGTGGAGGATCCCCGCTGGCATTTGTGTTACCTACACTGGGTTGGTTTTCCCCAGAAGTGAAATCAAGGAATTCAAAGCTCCATTTTGTGCATCACTTTCACTATGTTGGATTTTAAAGGTACTCCTGCATTCAGATGGAGGAAGGATTATTAACTGCTCTGTGAAGAATGAACACCTCCTCATGCTCCAGGCTAGCAGACTCCACTTTCAAATTAACTTCACAGATTAGGAAGTCAGCAAAAAGTGAGATAGTGGCAACAAGAGGGAACTTTCACTGTAGCAAGCTCCAGCATATTTACTTGTTTTCCCTTCATTATGCAATGCCCATAATGTAATTATTCCTATGTGAAGGGATTCCTGCAGAGAGCAAGCACACAGGTCCAGTTGTTGCTGTTTTGCTTGAGGTGGCAAACACAGGACTCTACCTGTCCAGAGCCTTTTGCACCCAGGTCGCAGCTCATATGTGGCATCAGTTGAGTAGAAAGATTTCCTGCCTCTGGATTGGTTTGTTAGTGTGAGTTTTAGGGAGATAGGATTAGATTTGCAGTCCCCATCGTATACAGTGCAAAGATGCTTAACATAAGAACCCTCCTATATTCAGCCCAGAAGCACCTATCTGATTTTAGGAACGGAGAATAGCCCCCATGACTTCCAGGCCAGCTTTCTTAAGTGGGATCAGATCCTGGGGCTGCCCCTCTTCCTTTAGACATCCGTAACAAAGATGGTTACTTCTGGATTCCCTTCCCAATCAACAGGAAGAGCATGCTAGAGATCATGCTAGAGCATGATCCATCTGACCTACCTTGAGATGGCACAACACGGAGCATGCAAATATAGCCTGTTTTCGGTAAATGGACCTCTGGCCTGTCTTGGGAAGACCATTTCTGTAACTGCCCACTATTCTTTTACTGTTACATTTTTCACCCTTTTTCCCCACAGGATAGATCTGCTGTTGTACCTTCCCTAAAGCACACTGCTTCTTCCATCAGGGGTTGCAGCTCCAAGAAACAAAGTCAACTTTTCTTCAGCAAAGCATGGGCAATGGAAAAGTGAAAGCAAATGCAAATACATCCTGAAAATCAGTACAGCAGTCAAAAGAGCTTCATTTTTGTCAGTATTATATTATCCTAGGGTTTACAAAGGCAAAGAGCATGCAAGACAACTCACATTTTATACTGATGTTTGCTAGCCTTCAGCAGTGCTTAGAAGCTTTAACTGTGGCTTTGCCAAACACTGTACAGGGACAAAACAAAGAGGCTGTGCCAGGGTTGTGTCTCTTTTGTGCAATCCTCCCTAATTTAAGAAAGTGAAGAATTTACAAATATTAACATTCAAAAATCTATTCCATCATTCAATGTCTGCTGCTTGTCACCAGCTTTATTAATACAATAAGGAACAAGATGTCATTAACACAGGCATCATTTAACAGTTGGATTTGATGATCTTACAGGTCTTTTCCAACCTAAAAGATTCTCTGGTTCTGTAAGCTGAAAGGTTTGCTCAATGTGTATGGCAGGGTGAGGAACGTGCTGCCCAGCTACCGTGAGGCTGGCGAGCGATCAGGAGGTATGTCTGCCCCAGCACTCCTGATAGCCTGGTTTCAGGGACACTTGTCTGGGGATGTATAAAGGCCCTTAGCAAAGCAGAAAATAAACCACCGGTGTCACAAAGCCAATAAGGCCACTGTTTTTCAATAGCTGTGAACGGGCACAAACCAGTTCAAGCGAGGAACTACCTCTCCCATGTGTAAATGTCCTGCAGATCCCCAGCGAGTAGCGTCTTCCCTAACCTTTACCAAAGCGTAAGAGAGCTTACAGTTCCCTCTGTAGGCGGTGCAGAGGGAGAGGCGATTTCAAGGATGGATTTACTCCAACGGAATTGTCTTTAGATGGCAGAAACAAATCTTTCCGTGGGTTCAAACAAGCCCTCTCTTTCCACAGAACAAAAATGCAGTAAAAGAACCTGCAGCATGCTACTTTGCTCCCTCCAACATGGGTGGAGATGAAATGAGTCCATGGGAAAGCAATAACATGTGGGAATCCCTGGGGCAGCCAGGATGAGGGTCCTTCCCCAGATGGCATGCGAGGAAGGGTTAAAGGCTGCCTCTGGCCTTTGGCAGCTCTCCTCAGCGGAGGGTGAAGGCTCCCTCCAGCTCCTGCCAAAAGCTAAGGGAAAGCATTGTTGGGCTGGATGCAGCCCAGCTCTTGCATACACCTTATATGGGTGCTCCGTGGAAGGGAAGCCTTTTCCCCACCAGCCAGTGCCCCCATCCCTCTGGATCTGTCATCCCTCACCTGTCAGCATCACTTCACTCTCACAATTAGCCCCCTAGCTCTGCCCAGCCTTTCTTCCAAACCTGGCTCTATCACCACAGGCCATCCTGCTAATGGTCCTTTCCTACTTACAGGCTATAGGAAAAGTGCCCAGCCCGTGCAAAAGCTAAATACCCGGGTGCTGCAGTGAGCACTGTGTTAATGCTGAGTCCAGAACACGTTCATAGTGCCTCAACCATTGCAGAAACCTCCCTCTCTTGCCCAGCTGCCCAGAACGCTGAGAAACTGAGTCGGGACACTTGACCGTCGCCTCTCGTGCTGCACTAACCTGTCACCCATTAGGCACACTCTGCCTGCCCGAAATTAGACACCTGCTCCGGTCTTCTCCTTGCAGTCATTAAGTGTGGGTATAGTATGTCTGCCAAACCCCTATTAATAAACAACCTTTTTGTCTGTCGAGAGTTAGGCTGAGATAAAATGCCATGCCTCTTCTACTACCTGTCTTCTTTGCCTTTCACAGGTCCCCGCAGAGCTTTCCTTTCTGTACCACTTCCTGATCTACTGAGATTTGTGCAGTGCTATCAAGAGGAGGAATATAAAAATCAATGAACTAGTCACACAAATAAGAGTTTCAGGAAACTGCTTGTCCTCAGCTATACCATTAGGGCTTGACTATCCACAACTTACTACCCTAGGGGGGAAAGAGAGAGAGGAAAATATATTAATTTTGAGCAAAGCATAAGATTTATGGTACAGTTTATATCCAAATGTGTTGCTGCAGAAATGTTCTGTGGCCGTCTTCATGGACTCCTACTTCACAAGTCCAATACAGCTCCTTGAGGGGAGCAGAAGGGACAGATGAAATGAAAAATAAAGCAAAATTCCTTCTTCCATCATTTTAACTCCCTTCACTTAATGTTACTTTTTAAGTAGGAGGGGAGAAAAAGTATTATTGTGTTTATAATCTGTTTATTAAATGCATTACCCCTCTCACATAGAGCACAGCCTCCATGAAGTGTATTACAAAAGATGTTATTAGCATAATCCCCTTTTACCAGATGGAGCAACTGAGAAAGTTGCAGTGGGTTATTGAAACTCACCCAGCAGCACAAGAGAGAACAGCTTTGCCATCCTGTCTCAGGCCAGCGCTGCACTGGTTAGGCCAAGAGCTACAGTTCATTTCTCAGTCTTAGCTGGGAGTCAAGTCTTCCTTGACTTACATTCAAGTCTGGGCCTCTGTTGCACAGGCAACATGAAATTTCCAGGGGAAGGGATTTATGAGTACCCAAACTTTTTTACCAAAGGTCACGTCTATATTGCTTTAAATTAGATGAATTGCAATTACTGTTGCAATTCCACTGGCTTTCCAAAAATGCCAGGACTCAGCCAGCAAATCCAGTTTAAAGATATTAAGATGGACATGTAAATACCTCTGGGGAAACTCTCCATCAAGCTTAATCTGTTTTTTTTTTTAAATTGGGTTAATACCAATTAAGGAAACTTGCTTTTCAAGAGCATTTTCATACAACTATTCCTTGCAATTTACTTATTTATTAAGGAGTATAATTCCTTTGAATTTCCTAAGTGTCCCTCTGCAGGAAAGTCCCTCTGCAGATGTCTTTAACTCATAAAAGCCTCTAAGCAAAAGCTGGCAGACTGGAAGTGCTCAGACATTTCAAGGACATCCCTGAACACTAGAGATTCCTCAGAGGAAAAGGTAGGGCAACCCAGCATGACTTCCCATTTTAAAGGAAAATTAATGATTTTCATCAGCAAAGTTATGCAGTGCTCCTAATTACTTGTGTTAAGTAAAAATTAACCTTGAGATGGTTGACAATATAATATTCGCTTTTTAAAAGGTGAATTCCATCCTGTAGCACCTTGCTGTGTGGAGGATGCTCGCAGCAAAGCTGTCGCATGCGCGGGGGGTGAGCAAAGAGAATGGTTCATTATACCCCAGCGTAATGCAGGAAAAACACCCCATAGATGTAAAACATTGGTTGTAAAAAGAAATAAATTAAAAACTTTCATACTGGTTAGCAGATATACAAAATATCTGGATGTAGGGATACATCCAGATTAACTGACCTTTCTGGTTTTTAAAGGATACGTCCAATTTAATTGACCATGCTTGCTGCAGGCTGTTAATTATCACGTCGTCTCATTTCTAACAAGAGAACTGCCAGGCATGAGCCATAAATAATGTGTGTGGCCACTGGAGGTCACTTTTGCCTTAAAAATCCACCACTTCGGAGGCCTTTTGGCAGCCACACAATTGCTGCAAAAGCAGAAAGGAGCAGAAAGGACGCTGTTCTGAACCGTTTGCAAATTGTTCACAAAAATTCATTGGAAAATATTTATTCCATTTTAGGGTGTTTTGTAGCCCTGAAGGGCTACAGGGAATTCTAGCAAATTATCTTCATGAAACAGCAATTCTCACTAAATTTTTTCCATATTACAGAGTTTTTCAAAGTGGCTATTTCAGCATGAAAGACAATAACAGCAATCAATCAATGAACTCAAACAGCAACTACAGGATTGGGTTAGCATGAAAAAGAACATATTTTCTGTCCTTGTGGCTATGCCAACACATTACCGGCTCTGTATTTCACCTGATCCGTGGATCAGACATCTACCACTCAGCTCAAAGGCTCAAAGTTTCCAGCTTTCACCACTGAAAAAGTAAAGGAGGAGCAAAGAAAAGTAGCAGTACTCTGTGTGCTGGATTTCTAGATTAATCCTGCAAAATCTTACTCCTCTGAGGGGTCATCCTTAAAGGATTGATACAACTGACTTCAGAGGGAGAGCGTGTCTGAATAAAAAAGATCTTTCAGACCAGCTGCCAGTGTTCAGCCTCTTCCTTTTTGCAGTTTTTTCCTGTTTGCTCAGGCCCTCATGAGAGGGGCCTGCTTCCTGGCCTCTCTTGCTTGGGAGCAGCCACACAATCCCTTGGCCCTTTCTGCTCCCCATCTCTGTTGGGCAAAGGACAATTTGCTCATCCATTACAGCAGTGGATTTCAGCAGCGATGACACACAACCAGCATTACTCCCACATCAGACCAAAGCTTTTGAGAAATTCAGAAGATGGAAGGGAAAGAAGGAAGAGAGCGCAAGAGAACATAGGGAGCACACAAATCCCTCCATCAAGTGTTTTCTCCTTGGCCTTTCTGAAGGGAGGGAGGAGAATTTTTTGCGAACGAGCATGTCTCCATTGCCTGGTAACAGTGACTGTAATGTAGTGCCTGCTGGGTCCGGGGAAATGATTGCTCTTTTGTGCTGTGGTCTGTGGTTTTGATGATGAACTTCCTGAGAGACTGTAAATATAAAAATCACAGCTTGCCACTTGTTGAAGATTTAAAGCGCTATAATTCTAAGTGGTACTACTGAGGGTTAAATAGGCCCTTGATTCCTGTCGCTGGGCACCACGGCTCTGCCCCAGAAATTCAGCTGCTGAAACCTAACCCAAACTCAGGTGCAGGCACACAGGATTCCTGCCCATGAGAGGAGTCTTGGGACACAAGGCAAAGAGGCTCAGCAAAGCGACTCCTTTGCTGTCAGCACGGCAGGGAAACCGTCCCAGTACAGCAGCGACGGGCAGCAGCGCAGGCGTACAGAGAGCCTGAGGAGGGTGGTGAGGTGCCAGCTTCAGTTACAACCATAGTTAGAGGAGAAACAGTTTCAGGAACTTATTTTTCTCTCTGCATTCAGTACATTCGCATATGACAAGTGGCCGAAATTCCTGTGAGGGTGGCTACTGGTACCAAAAGAAAGAAAATTAATTCTGAGGATGGTCTGGGGATCACTTTCCCTCCTCATTTCATGAACTGCAATCCCAGGTGGGATGTGCCTCGCTTCTGATACACGGTGCATTTAAACTGGGAGCAGGGGGGCTTGAGCAGTAAGGCCTGTCAGGATGGGGGTACACAAAGCTTTGGGGTAAAACATGCCCTCCTCACTACTCCTTTACTCCACGGGCAAGCACAGCTTTGCTGTCTGCTCCCACGCTCGCTTCCATGCCGGTCTCCAGCCCTCAACATGTGAGGCTCTGTCTGCAATTTC
The DNA here is from genome assembly GCF_000690775.1 of Eurypyga helias. Classification (NCBI taxonomy): domain Eukaryota; kingdom Metazoa; phylum Chordata; class Aves; order Eurypygiformes; family Eurypygidae; genus Eurypyga; species Eurypyga helias. Next base: position 2,085 of record NW_010238496.1, on the reverse strand, counting down.
TTATTTCTACTTTTGTAAAAGCAACGAGATCCACAAGACCATTTGCTCCTGTTTCCTTAATGCCCCCCCACCCCCCTATATATGATTTTGAGTGAAGTAGAAGACAGTTCTGCATTCCCTGGACCATTTTGCCGTGAATGCTCTCTTCTGATGAGCTCCCCAGCTTGTGCCCATTAAAACAAACTAGACGAGGCATGTTCCGGGGTGCCAACGCGATGGTCCCTTTTCGTGCACACCCCGGGATGGCACCCGCCACCTCGTGGCTCCCTGGGTGACGGTGGTGGGGAATGCTGAGCTGATGATGGCCCAGCCCTTATCTGCTTGTTGATTTGGAGTAGGAGCTCCCTGGGAGCCTGCGGTGTAAGCGCCAGGCCCCTGCCGCTTTTCAGGAAGCTTTTTCTGAGAGGGGACTTTAAATGGAAAAAAGTTATAGCCTTCACCATAACTGGTAAGAGCTTGATGAAATTTTAAATACAAAGACCTGAAAGTGGTAGCAGGAGACAAAAATTTATCACTGCTTTCAAAAATCTCAGGAAGCTTTTTCTGAGAGGGGACTTCAAATGGAAAAAAGTTTTAGCCTTCACCATGACTGGACTGGTAAGAGCTTGATGAAATTTTTAATGCAAAGACCTGAAAGTGGGTAGCAGGAGACAAAAAATTATCACTGCTTTCAAAAATCTTGGATTTTAAGGCAGCCCTGGTTCTTGGAGATGTGTTTGTGCTTTCTGCTTGCTTGGACTGCATTTTTCTTACATGCTCCAATTTTAGGAGTGTTTTGCACTTGCGGCCTAAATCTCGGTGTAGGTTTTGCTGAGCTGCTCGGTCAGGACTGCTGAAGCTCAGCCCTGGGCTGACCAGTCCTTAGGTCATGGCCTTGTCGTGGTGCAAATTCCTGCTCCAGGTGAGATTCAGCTGTCACAGACCCCTACAAGGAGCAGGAGAGCTGGAAACATAGAGGTTAACACTGCATTTGTGGCAGCATAAGTGTTATTGAAGCATTACTCACCATGCACAGAAAGGTTATCATGCAAAGGCAACGTAGGCGACAGGATCTGGGGGCGAAGCAGCTGACAGCCTTGACACTGTTTGCCTACTGACTGCCCTCACAGCCTTTGGTGCCCGTGGACCAAGCTGAACTTCCAAATCTATATTAAGACAGGGCAGGCTCTCCGGGGCATGATGTGCAGATAGAGAAGGATCGCTCACCTCCAGCAATCTGCTCTAAATAAAACACAAACAGACTCGGTCTGCAGTCAGCTCCCCAGAGAGGTACTCTGGGAGCTCCAGGGTGAACTACAGGGAAGGGTCGGGGCTCAATTTACTGTTTGTTTTTCAGTGGGTGGGAAGGCAGCACATGTGCTTGATGCTAAAGGAAAGCAGATCCGCAGTGAATACCTTTGAGACTTATTTAGCCTTGCAAAAATACATCCTCCAGTCGCCGAAGTGTCAGCCCTCCAAAATGGGAGCGAGGGGCTGCAACGAGGCAGCTCCTGCTCCCTGGGCCGAGGCTCCTGACCTGCAAGGCCATCATGGGGGAAGAGCTCCTGCCTCTGAAAAACCTGAGGTCTGCTCCGCAGATGGCTGCAGAAAAACCCAACAAAATGAAACAGATCAAGAGCTCACACTGTGGAGCCTGTGCATAGAGCAGTAGTTGAACCCTGGTGCCTGAGAGGTCAGAAAGCCGTGGGGGAATCAGACCTGTGTGAGAGACCCCTTGCTAGGGAAGGTCCACGGGATGCAGCAGTCACAGAGCACAGACCGTTCCCGTCGTCAGGGACAGCTGGGAACAGTCCTGCTGTCAGAGTAGCTGGGGGCATCCCTGCTGCAAAGTGCGAGGGACTCGAGATGGACCCAGGGTTAACTGGGGTCTGGTCTCCAGCCGGTGCGAGCCACTGGGCTGAAAGCAGCCACCGGCCCTGCTCTTTCCCACCTAGGCAGGGTAACAGTTCTCTTGCAGTAAAAGTCTCATGGTGAGAGAAACACAGATGTTTTTAGCTTTCCAAAGAAACTGATGCTAATTAACTTGTACCTCAGACAATCCCACCGTGGCCTAGCTGCTGGGGATGCACCTGGGTTGGGGCAATC
>NW_010238495.1:48582-62853 GCF_000690775.1 Eurypyga helias | reverse complement strand
CGCAGCGCGGACGAGGCGTCACACCCTCCCCGCGCCGTCGGGGTTGGGGAGTCTCCGCACGTCCCCAGCACACAGCGCGCTCGTGAAAAGTAACGGGGTTGGGTTTGGAAACGGGCTGTTGGCAACCTGTTTCCACAACCAGGAGTCACCTCCCAGGGCCCGGCGTTTCCCCGGGCGTCCTCGCACGGCCGTCCAGCCCCTTCCTGCGCGGCACGGAGCGTTGCCTCCAGACCGCGGATGTCCCGGTAGCGAATGGGCTGTAATTGTGCCTTTCCACTTAGTAACAATAAGCTGAAAGCTCATTATACACCAGCCTCGCGGCTACTGAGTACAGCTCTGGCTGCTTAAAACCTCTCTGATCGGTGTGTTTTTTTCTTAAGAGGACAAGGAGAGCAACGCGGGGTCGGACCAAGGGAACGCGCTGCAGCAGGAGGCAAGGGTGGGAGCTTGGGGGGGTGAACAGAAGAGACCCAGATTCATTTCCCCACTGGTTTGCGCCTCTGGGGTTTGATGAGTTAGTGGTGGGCTCTTTGCGGTTAGCCACCCTAAATGCATTTCTTTTTGTGAATTTTTCCAGCTGCGTTCTGAATCCATGTAAACTTTCAGCACTTGCAGCATCCCAGCTGGGCTTGGAGGTTTTCCAGCAGCTCCTCACTCACCTCCGTATCCCTCCACTGCCATCGTCAGAAGGATCCTCTTTGAGCTGTTGATGAGGGGAAGACTCACAGGGGATCTTGTGAGCTGCAAGAAAACCCTGTGTAATGTTAAAAATAACAAAATTCAGGTAAGGAAAAATACCTTATGCTGCTTCTTTTCCACCCCACGGTGTCTGTGGGTTGTCTCAGGTGTGAGCTCCCTGCAAAAGGCCTTGCGAAATGCTTCTCCCTCTCTAGGGCGACACGTGCCTCGTGCCAGCTGCCCAGAGCAGCCCCACGGCAGGGCTGGGGCTGTGCCGAGCCGGGTGCTGAAGCAGATCCAGCCATTATGGACTGCAGTATACTTTCCTTAGCCTGGAATTTGGCCCAGGCTAACGCTTCCCTTGCTGAAGGCTGCAGGGATGTTCATAGGCTCAGATAAGGGCTCAATATCCAACACCTGATGCTGGGCCAGCCTTTGGGTGTGTTTCTGATGCATCTGGGGGGAGATGTCTACAACAAGTAGACATGCACTAGCTGGCATGGTGGAAGCACTGATGCGGCATTGCAGCCTGCCTGGACCCTGGGGTACCCTGAGCGTCAGACCTTGGGCACCTCAACCTCCCGGCTGGCAAGGCTGCACTGGGCGGACAGAGAAAACCCCATGTTGTCTCTTCTCTCTGCAGTCCCAGCTTGGTTGCTCTGGGGATGGCGCAGCAGAGGTTCATCAAGCTGCACTCACAGCTAGGCTGATTTCCAGCCAGAGCAACGGCCGTGGCTCCCCTCTCGCAAGATCTGAGCACACGTGCTGGCACGCTGCACATCACACGTCCCACACTGATAGCTCGGCCCTGCTGAGAGCAGCAGTGCAGGCACCTTCCAAGCCAGACAAAACCGCAGTGTTTGCCTCTTAACCAGAAGAGGAAGGAGAAAGACTCTTTGAAATGGAGAAATCATGGGAATGGCTACAAAATGGCATTGAGTCTTCAGGATATTGCATGTTGCAGCTGTAAACGTAGTGTGCCATCGAAGACTTACTGTCTGCCTGCACTTACCTAAGCAGACTGCCTGCCAGTCACTCCACACCACTGCTCTGGACATCCGTAAATGTATATGGAGCCACCAGCTTAAACACCCAATAGGACAGAGTAAAATGGATTGTTCTGTGCTTATGTGACTAATTGGATTAAAGAGAAATAATTTAATGATTTGGAAGTAATGAGTTACTGTATGGCTGATTCCAGCAGAAAGTCCGATGGTGGCATTATGCCAATGAGAACACACTCTGCAAGTGAGATCTCACTTGAAGTTTGACAGGGAACCCAGGATAGGTCTTGAGCATGGGAGAAAGCTCCAGGGCCCGTTCTGATCTCATTTCATGCCTTCATAGCTCCATAGCCCTGATTTATACTGATATCACTGGGAGTCTGATCAGGCCTTGGAAATTTAATTGTATATGCAGCCTTTCCTAAAGGTGTAGAGTATTTCTGTGGACTGTGCCTGTTCCACCAGCGAGGATAAATGAGATATGTAGGCACTGATAACATCTTTTGGATGCCTTGATTCTTCTTTGTGTAAATTGGTTTCTGAGTTTTTTTTTTTTTTAAACAAGGCTTCTAAGTTTGTTGTATTGTGTTGAGATGTGGGGGATTTTTGGGGGTGAAAAGGGGATGTCTAGTCCATGCTTCTGAGAGATGGGTATGAATATCTCGTGGTTCTTTCTCTCCCACATTGCGGGTGCCTTCCTACTGCTCTGCAGTGAGCACAAGGGTTTCTTGGCATGTAGGGTTCTCCCCGTGCGCAAACACACTGATTTCTTTGTATTTCTGCATCTGCTGCTCGAGGGTCTTGAGGAACTTGAAAAATAGGAATTTCTGATGTGAAATCCAAGCTGGTGGATCTCCCATTTTGCACAGCAGGAGGTACCCTGGTTCGCTGAGATTAAACGTGCACTGAGGTTGCACAGCAAAAAAACCCTTTAAAGACCAAGAATGAGGAAACAACACTGCTGGGTTTAACTGCAGCTCCTGTAATGGGAGGACACAGAGAACCAGGATCCCCAGTCTGGAGTCTTGCCGGAATCAGCAAATGCAGACACGCCGGGAGCCCCGTGTGCTCCCAAACAAGGTTTCTTCTTTGTCACAAAGGAAGATTTGCTGTTATCCACCAAATAAGTTAAAACAACAAACAATTCTCTCCAGTGCTATTATTAACTATGTTCTCTGAGTTTTGCCAAACACAGGGATTAATAAGACAACTATAGAAAATAAGCCTGATGAAGATCCTGAAATGTCATTTCATTCATCTGTCAGAAGAAGGCTTATCTGTAACTACCTGTTTCTGAGAGATCTTTGTCTATGCTCTCCTCCAAAATCCTTGGGATGTGTGTGTGTGTTCCCCAGCCACTCCAGGCCATTCCCTGTGCCCAGGTATCCTCACCATTAGATAATTCCCTAAACTTTAGCTTCCAGCCTCCTCTCTGCAGTTTACCCCAATTATGTCTAGTCCTATCTGCCCTGCACATGGGGTGTGCATTCCACCCTGCCTCTTTATGGTAGTCCTTTGTGTGTTGGAAATCATTACTGTGTCTTCCCTCAAATTTTTCATTTTCAGGCCTTGCAGCCCATGGGCCTTCTTGTTCTCTTCTGTGCTCTTTCCCATCAGCCCAGATCTGTGCTGAACTACAGAACTATCTTTTTTTGCAGCAGCAGTATAGCATTACTGCCAGATGTTCAGTTTGCAAATCATAATCATCTCGTGTGTTTTGTAGAACCACCCAGATGTTCTTCTCCCTGTACTATATGATTATTCTTACCCTATGTGCCAAACTTTGCATTAATCTCTATCAGACAGCACTACATTTCTTTGGGATATTTTTCCAACTGACCAAGGTATTTTTGAGTCCTAATCCTCAGCTCAACATGCTTGCAGCTTCTTCAAGATGCCATTGCATGTGCAGCATCATATCTCCTCTCCTCTCCTCTCCTCTCCTCTCCCCCCCTCCAAGACCCTAATCCTCAGCTCAACATGCTTGCAGCTTCTTCAAGATGCCATTGCATGTGCAGCATCATATCTCCCCTCCTCTCCTCTCCTCTCCTCTCCTCTCCTCTCCTCCAGCTAGCGCCAGTATTACAGTGTCAGTAATACCAGTCTGGCAGTGAGCCCTAAAACTCTCCATTATGGTTTTTCTATCATTTTTTTACCTTTTAGTATTTATCCTTAGACATTATTTCCAGAGATGACTTAGGAAAATGCCATATAAGGCAATATAAAAGCCTTCCTAAGTTGATGTTAAATTACTTTTTACTGCTCCTCCTTCTCTCTTTACTCTCTCTTGCTCTGTCAAAGAAGAAATTAGATCGGTTTGGTATGAATTTGTGTCAGCTGTGAGTCACCACACATCTCAGGACTGTCCTTCCTTATCAGACGGGTAGTCACACAACCACAAAGGTTAACATCTTCAAACTTCATTTCAGTAATACTAGTCACTGTTTATTACCCAGAAAATTAGTAGATCTCACAGAGAGCTAGAGATTCCTCCTTGTTCAGAGTATCCTTATACAAGCCCTTGGACCCCAGACATCCTGAGTTGTAATCTTGGTCTCTACAATCAAAGCTGTCTTTCAAATGCATTGTAGATTGGAAGTTAGTGGTTGATAATTTACCAGTCGCACAATCAGTGCTAATTGCTATGCTTCCCTTGTGGAACAAAGAGACTGAAAAAAAATGGACAAAAGACTTCTTTAGGAGAACAGTAGCTAATTCACAGATTTCTGTTATTAGCATTTTCCTTATTTGGAAATGTAAATATTCCAAAAATGCATTCTTATCAGCAGAGTATGAACAAAGAATTCTGAAGTCCTCTAATTCCTTCTGTGTTCTTAACAGGCATATATATGTTAATGCTGATACACGTAGATCAAGAATTCTTCATGAGTTAATAAAATTCATCTGATTACAGAGGATGGATTTTTTTTGGTTTCATTCATGGAAAAGCTCTACTGTCTAGTATTTTTTTATGTCTCATGGAATCTACTTAAACCTGTATTCAGGCAAGTAAAATATTTTCCAGGAACTTCTGGTGGCCATTTAAGACCAGGACGTAGAAGATACTCATTCAAGTCAGCAATCCTCATAAAGGAAACTCTGTTGAATTTTTGGAATGCTGGCAAAGAATTTCTGCCAAGACTTTGTATAAAATGAACATAAAAGACCTTGAAAGTTGGGTGTTTCTTCATCTTTTCCTTGGCACTTCAAAGGAATGGTAATGGCAGAAGGGTTGGTATTGGGAACAGAGGTGGTGATCCTTGGTTTCCATTTACAGAGATTCAGTGTTAGAACACTGCCTGAAAACATTTGGTTTGTTTGGTTTTTTTCATCAAAGGCAAAAGTTGTGGGTTAATGTAATGAAAAATGATGTCTTTGTTCATTCCTTTTGGGTGCTCTTCCTGCATGATGGAAGTTTCACCACAAGTATTGGTAAAGCTAAGTCGCCATCCACATCAAACCAGGCGTGTGGGTTTTGGCACATGGTTTCGTCTTGGAGGGTAGCCTCTTGCCTGTGGACATGTGGACCTGTTGTTCAGAACTGTATTTACGTCCATCGCAGATTGTTTACAGACTGAACAGCAGTGATGACATCCTTGAAATTTCCATACCTTCCCAGTATCGTTAATCATCCCCAGATAATCTGAGACGATTGAGTGGACAAGTTATGGGGAAGTGTCCTTTGCTGGCTGGTCATAGATTGGGCTAGGATGCTGCTCTGCTAGTTGCCGAGTTCTCTGTCCTCTCAGAGATGCGTGCAGGAAAATGCAGATGTATTTAGCTTTAGCTAATATTTATCATTAGCTAAATAATAAATAAGAGGGAAGGCTTGGGAACATCTTCAGCCAGTGTGTCAACAACACCCCACCCAGCAACCTGCCTGATAGGCTCAAGACACAAATCTCATACTTAAGATCTCATAGTCTTTTAAGTGCCTAAAGTACCAGAGTTCAGTCATCTTGGGAATCCATCCCTTCACTCACAGCATCCAGCCTGGTTGGGACACCAGGTAGGGACTTCCTAACCCTGAGGACAGAGAGTTATCAGTCAAGCATCCATGTGTCCTCAGCTTCTTCCTGTAACTGGAAGAAAATCAAGCCTATTACCTTTTATATAACACAGGGGTCAGCTTTCTGGACTCTCATTTTCCTAAGAATGAGTACAGCTACATTCTGAAACTTTCTTGCATCCTCGGCATTGCCATATCAAGTTCACTCACGCTCTCTAAGGGACTGCAGGAAAGCTGCAGAGGAGTGAGAGAGCCAAGTTCTCTTAGAGCCTCTTTCTCCCAAGTGACAAGGCCGCTTATGTCTGGCCCATTCCTGAGTCAATCCTATCCCTAACCACCACTCTCGATGGTTTTCAGAGCTAAACAGAAGAGAGCGATGTCAGCAGATTTAAGAGGTGAAGTGAGGGAGAAATTTTCAGGAGATTTAGAAAGTCAAACTGGTGAGTCAGATGGAGTCACAGAGAAGCTGACCCCTGAAGCAAAGGTGGTATATGAGGAAGGTCTCAAACAGCATCCACAGGAAAGCAAAGGTGTAGGAGCTACACAGACATGAGGAAGAGGAAGGGAAACAGGATGGGACCAAGTCCTGCATCTTTGCAGCAACAAGCCCAGAAAGGTGGGCATTTCTGATGGAAAGGAATGGACACACCATTAATGTATGAACCTATGCGTTACAGCCCAGGTTCAAACGGCAGGGGCTCCCAAGTGTCCACCAAACTTTGGTGGTCTGCTTTCTTTTTCCAGCTATTACCATCTGCTGATGCTGGGCCTGGATCTGAAGAAAATTATCCACATCATCCAAAATCCCAAAGAAAGGAGACAGAGCTGTGTTGGTTGCGCTGATGAGACACATCACTGGGGGCAGTCTAAGAAGACCTGATGTTTGACTGGGCATCTGGGCCCTCTGGGAAACCTCAGTGGCCCCAAACATATGCTGAAGTAGGAAATGGAAGGCATGGATCTGGCAAAATCAGAAAAGCAAACTTTACCTGTGTCACACTGATGAGTTGTACAGTCTTTAGGGATTTATTGTTTTTCCCCTTTCCTGTCATTCACCCTCTGTGGGCTGGACACCAACCCCCTAAGATTACGCTGTGTCAAGCAACATCAGAATAAATAAATGCAAAATAATAATTCACATTAATATGGAAAATTACTGTTCTAATTTTATCCCTGTGTCCCTAGGCCAGCAAGGGAACAGGAGATCTGTTTTTCGGTGTTCTAACTAGGCCAGGCGGTAAAGTTTTGGTGAAACAGAACAAAGAGAGGCAATGTAGCAACTGGGCAGAGTAATTCAAAAATTTGCCTAATTTGTTCATTTTACATGAGAGACTTATTTAGCAGCTTTGAAAAATTCAGTCAAAACAGCTTCTAGCAAATACAGATCAGAAATAGACCTCAAGCAGTCACTGGCTCAGCTCCTTCTTTGGGGAAGGTAAACAGAAAAAATTACATCATTCTCTCTTTTAGAAGATAAAGCATTCATCCTGTTGGACAAAGCTCTTGCAAATCCAAGGATATAAAAATAGTTTCCCTTGCTGCAGCCCCCATTACACTCACAAGTGAGTAAGTGCTAGTCCCTCACCAGAGCTATTCTGCTTTACGCCAGCACAGACTCTGGCTTCACATAAGGAAAACCCTTCTTCTCTGCCAGCCTCTTGGTTTGGGTCCAGGTCTCAGGGAACAAGCCTGGCACCTTCACTTGGTCCTCGTGTGAGGAACCAGTGTATTTTTCTTCTCCTACAGCAGCCACACACACAGGTACGTGGAGCTTCCCTCCAGGAACACAGGGAACATGCTTGTGCAGAGTTCTGTTCCTGAAGCATGTGTCCAGAGCTTTTCCAAGAAGGCTGCCAAGGCACATTTTCTTTTCCCAAGTTAGAGGCTGAGCGTGCAGCAATGCGTTTTGGATAATTGTGTCAGCATCACCCCAGCCAGGGGATTGCCCTCTTGGGACTGAGCACAGCAGGGAAAGCAAATTACTCTTCATTAATTCTTGTGCTAGGAAGTTGCAGCATGATGTGCATGAGGCCACGGAAGACATCCAACATGCACAGAGCTCCTGACTCTGCTGCTCCTGACTCTGCTTTCCTCCTTGGAAATCACAGCAACTGAGGAAAAGCAAATGAGAAGTCCTTCCAACCCTCTACACCCAGTGGAAGAGGAACCTGAGTCTTGAAATAACAAGAAGGGTCTTTTCAAGTCACAGCAAGTTTCTATTTGCAAGCTGTGAAATGGCATTCCCAAAAGATACAGCAATTCCCAAAACATAAACCAGGGAGACACTGGCTTCTGGAAGCGTTCTCCACCTTAGGCTCCTTCTTTCGTGCTCACCAGTGCCTGGGCCCAGGGGAACGTGCTTTGGTTTGATGGTTTTGCGCTGTTGAACCCCTGCCCTTGTTCCTCTCCATTCCATTTGTTTTGGATTGGTTTGCTTGGCTTTTCTACAAACTGGATGTGCGGGGCCATTATGCAGGTTTGTCATTTCTTTCTAAACATACCCCATGCACGTTCAGTGGTGTTTGGCTTGTCCGTGGCTCTCAGGGTTATTCCAGGATTGGCCCACGCCTGTGCCATGTTCAGCCCACACAGTCATAGCACATACTATACGGCAGAGCTTTACTTTGTCTTGCTACAATAACTTTATCAACCATGCTGTTCTGTAACTTGTACAGAACAGTGGTCTCATGGATGGCTTCTCCTGTCCAAAGAGACAAACACTGTGTACACGTACCACAGGGCATGACTTAACACCCCTTGGGCAGCGCTGAGGACATCGATGCTCCTCACGTGGCCGAGGGCACATCAGTCTCGCAGCACTAGGACAGGGTGAGGACTCTGCAGCACTCTCAGGTCCAGGTCTTCCAAGCAACTTCTAAGCAACTTCTCCAGAAGAACTCATGATTTCCTTCTAGGAAAAGATTTCTGGGACAGCCCAGCAGCTGCATTTCTCCAAGGAGACATAGTGTTCAATAACACGATTTTCTTTTTTCTGATTGCTGAAAACTTTGTTTACATTGGAGATAACTTGGAATTAACAGTACTAGAAAATCAGTGTCTCAGATTGACCACCTTCTTTCAGGGCCTCTAATCTTTTGCTTTCTACCGGGCATCTACCTGGCAACTTTTGGGAAGTTTCGATATAAGCAGCTTCCAAAGCATAGGATACAAGTTGCTGGCCAAAAAAGCACAGCTACAACTTCAGACAGGCATCCAGTAAATAATGCTGTGGAGGCAGCAACTTACATTCCTGGGGCCAAGAGCAACCTTGGAGTAAAGGCCACTGAGTCAAATAAAGCCCTGCTGTTTCCACTGAGGGTGGCTTTGGCCCTGTATCGCAGCAGATGTCAGAGATTATTCTGATGCACAGCGTCACGCGGACACAGCAGATTCATGTTACAGGGGTCAAGCTAATACCAGCGCAGTTTTGGTTGGTGTCGACTATCCGCCTGCTCCTGACTTTACACTGAATGTCAAACTCAAATAGACCCTGTTGGTCTGCAGGCAGGGTCCCAGCAGCCCCTGGGAATGCGGTCTCCAATAATTTACAGGTTTAGCCGCCTCCTACTCACAGGTGAAGCTCTGGGCTTTGTGACCTGCCCCTCCACCTCCCGTCCCCCTTCTGGTGGGGAATTTGTGACAGAAGATTTAGCAGCTTGCAGTGACTCTGGAAGTAAGTCGTTTGGAGTTGAATCAAGACACCCAGCCTTCCTGTGCCTGGAGCAAGACCCTCCCACTCCACAGAGGATCCAGATGAAAAGCTGTCACTCTGCTGAGATTCAGCTGGGGTCTCCTTTGAAGTTTTCCCCCGTGTTTTTCTTCTGTGGGGCTGGGATTTGTTCCTGTCATGTGGAGAGCAGATTTCCATGCTTGAGGTCTTCTCATCCCCCCTGGCCACACTAGTACCTGTGTATGGATCTGTGGGGCAGGGAAGCTCCCAGACACCACCATTTCTGCATCTTCCCTATCTAATACTTTCCCAGGGATCTCCCCTGTATTCAGAGAGCCAATGGCACAGCCCCCTGCTCCCTGCCAGGGAGTCCTCGTGCCTTCAACCGTCAGATGGACTGTGTGATGGCAGTGACAGTGGTGAAAGGCCAGTTCACATTGCTGAAACGCAGTGGTGCCCTCTCTCTAACAGTGTCACAGAGAAAGCACAACTGAAAATATCCTCCAGATTAAATTGCACCAGCAGAGGCATCCCTTTCCTCCCCTGTAGAACTTGGGGGATCTGGAGGCACCACCGTAGCAAGGACTGTGGTGTCACATGCCACCCAAAATACCCCGACAGCAGCCCCCAGTTTCACAGCAGGGAGGTGCCTGCGCTCGACTCCATTCCCCCCTGCCCAGGGCGATTCAGCCCTGCCCACCACTGCATGCCGGACGCCTTTCCAGGAACTGCTCACCGCCTCCATCCTCAGAGGGATTTGTGGTCTCAGCTCAGAGAGGAACATGCAGCCACCCAGACTACATAATACCATCGCATTATGGCGAATATTAATAACACACCGTAGGAAAATTGCCCTTGCCGAGGCTGCCAAAGGCTTCCTGCACCTCTAGTGCTGGAAGGCAGCAGCAGCGACACAGCCAAGGAGAGCATGCTCTTGTCTCGTGATTCATATTTAATCCCTTCTCCTCCCTCCACAATGGGTGTGATGCTTCTGTGCATCTTAGAGAAGAAAAGCTCTCCATCACATTGAAATGCGGAGCTTCCTCATTAGAATTTAATTTGTACCGATATAGAGGAAATTATCGTGTCAGTGCAGAGAAGAGAAACAGTGATTCAGAAGAGAAGCTTTTTGATAAATTGTACCAAACACTTTTATCACCATAGGATTAAATGAAGATTTGGCTCAGGGAGGTTGGTACATGGCTTCATAATGACCCTCCATGGAAGGGACAGATGGCCCCAGTGACAGCCTGAGCCCTTCCTATTTTTTTTCTGAGTAGCTGTAGCAGTTGTCATGGCAACCCCCATTACAACAAAACCCACAAATATAGTTTCAATTAATTCCTAAAAAATCTTACAAGCGGGACACATTTGTCACAGGAGACAGTGACACCTGCGTTGGTATTTTCGTGGTGGTTATTGTTCTCCTGCCAGACGTTCCACGTGCAGCGGGTGGAAGATGTCCCTAGCTCAGACATGTCTCAGAAATGGGAAATTTGTCAGCTGGGAGTGATGTTAACCCTCTTCTAGCCCTCCCAGTAAGGCTGTTGAGGAGACTGCCAGAGGTACCCATCACACAGTGCACACCACCCTGAAGTGGAAGGTCCTGTCCCCATACTCCTCCGTAAGGGACGGCAGCAGCACCTTCTTAGCAGAGGAGCCCAGACCCAGTAAGACTAAACACCAAACCAAGGGATATTCAGGTGTCTTGTTCCCATCTGAAAGCACCGGAGTTGCACAATAAAACACCCTTTGGTTGTGAGTGGCCCACGGCCAGAGGGAAGGGAAAGCCGCCCGGACTGCCTTGATTCATTCCCCAGGTTGTGGGAAACCATCTCCCCCAAGCTGGCTTGGGCTTTTCAGTCTTACCTGCCTCACTTCCTGCAGTACCATGTCCAGACCTGATCTTTCTGGTCAGCGCAACTGCATTTTTTATTTATTTCTAGTTACTTATTTCTTTTTTAAATAATCTGCTGCCTTTGAACATCTGATTCCGCATTCAGAAAGACAGATGTTTAATAATTGCTCCATGTCTCCCCAATTGCTCATGTTCCCACATCTTTCTGGAGAAGGAATTTTTCTTGTTCTCTCTGAGCCTGCCTTGCAGAGACATCATGAGTTACAGAGCTCCCTCACTTTGATGTCTCTAGTGCTTTGGGCTAAATTTCCCCATTCCCCCACTGCCTGTTACACTGGAAAAGGATTGTCTTGTTCGAGGCATAGGGATATGGAGATCTGGGAAAGGAACATAGGAGTCCTTGAAGAAAAAAAATGCAATTACTGGCAAGAGACCTCTCCCTGGGATGAATCAGAGCACTTTGATGCTCGTGGCTGTCCACACTGGGCAGCTTCTCAGCTTTTGGCTCCGGATGCTTGGCTGCCCACATCCTGATTGCATGCCGGGACAGGACTGAGGCTTGTCCCCCTCACTCCACAACCACATCTCCGTGGGCCAGGAGGAGCTGTAGCGAGCCTCGACCTCCCGCGAGCCTTGGGCAGCCTGGATTATCCACAGCTGGGAAAGGGATTTTGCAGGTAGCCCAGAGATGCTCCAGCCTGCCACCAAGAAGTGGGTTTAGGGCCATCTTTCCTGAAGGACTCATGGCCCTGGAGGCACGGCAAGTAGAAGAGCTAAAAGCCTGGCCAAAATTCAGCATCGCTTATGCTGTACTACCCCAGCACCATGAGCAACTGCCCTAAACACTGCTCACGGGGGTTATGGACGTGAGGGTGGTTTTGTGGGCAAGTCTGATGGGTTTGAAGCTCAGCTACAAATGGGACAAAGTGAATAGTGAAAGGCTGAAGGAGGCAGGAGAGCCTGATGGCAGGATGAGGGTGGCACCGCCTTCAACCAGTGCTCTGCAGCTGAAGGGCTTTTGCCTTCAGATAGCCCAGGGTCATTGACTCAAAGCCCTACCTGCTGCCACCTTCCAGCCATCATTTGGAAGTACTTTCCTCTATTATTCACTTTTCTTAATAGCAATATGTTAAGTATTCCCATACAGAAAAAAATTGTTCACCCTGTTCAGGTCTATTCTCTCCCAGTGGTTTTATCCCAGAATAAACACAGACATGTTTTGAAGCTTGTTGTGAAAGGAGATTAACTCTAAAATCTGCTTCCTGGCTTTGAAGGCTGCAGACCAGCATGGCTTTTATTATTAACTAGTCATTAGACTGAGTGACATGTAGAAGGAATAATTGCTTGGTGTGTTTGAGGGTTGAAAGATGTTAATTAAGAAGGAAAACGTTTGTTTTTTCTTGCTCTGAACAAAGCAATCTCAGGGCTTGTGTTGTGCCGGCGTTCTCCTCCCAAGAGGCAGGTCTGATCTCATTCTCCCAGGGGTTTGGGAATGTGAGTGTCTGCAGCAGCTCCGCTCCCACCACTGCGGTCACATCCCTGGGGTAAGCCACTGTCCTCGGTGGGGTGATGCGAGTCAGGGAGGGTTGCTACGGGAGCAGCCAGCGCTTGAGGATGGGTGAGCTCAGAGCCGTGCACGGGCAGCGAAGAGACGGCACTGCCCTTCCTGGAGAGGTTGGGGCATTGAGTGGGACCCGCCTGGTCCAGCATCGATGGCCAAGGTCCCACCGGAGACAGAGGAAGTGCTGAGCACTGTCTGCAAGCACATGCAGCAGTTTCCAGTTCTCTGCTGCCTGCCCTGCCATGCTGGGCCCTTTACCGCCTGCAACTGGTTGCTCCAGGCATATTCATGGCCTCCAATCCATCCGGATGATCTGATTTCTAGAGACACAATAAGCGTCGCTGCTTTCACAGGCTGCTCTGGGAGGAAAGACAGCTGATCCCTGACTTCAGGATTCTCAACTGTGCAAATGAACAACATTCTTTCAGGAATAAATTTAGTCCCTGCCCCCACCATCCAGCTTTTGTTCATGGGATGGATAAAGTGTCTATTCTGTCAGCCTGGAGGGGAAAGACTCTGCCATTAAATGGACAGGGAGAAGGCCAGGCTGGGTAGCTCAGGAGAACAAGAGACCAAAGGTGGGTGTGACATTACAGTGAACACAAATGGTGCAACGAAGCCACATCCTGTGGCATGACATGCTCCCACCTCTGTGCACATCACCCTGGGGGACTTGGGCACTGAGCTCAGCACATCAGCCCCCCTCTCTGGGCTATTTCCCCAGCTGTGCTGCTTGCTGAAGGCTCTGCAGCGTGATGAGCAAAAGGTGCTGTATTGCCTGTCATTAGTTATTTGCTTGCTCCCTGCTCTGCCACTATGCTGCCTCTCCCGGTGTGCCTGGCTCTTCTTCGTGCTGCTCTCCAGGTTCAAGGTGGGATGTCAACAGCCGTCAGCAAAAGCAAATACAGAAGTGGGAGAACAGTGGTGGCAGCTGAGAGCAATCAAGCAGCAGCATTGTCTCTGCATCGAGCTCAGCTGCACACCAGCCCCATGGCATGGAGGATTTCTGAGGGTGCTGCAAAGCACTGAGGTGTTTTGTTTGCAGGAAATAATAAGGGAGGTACGGCTGCCCTGCCAAGTACAGAAGGATCCTGACAGGGCTAGGTTATATCATGCTGCCTGCTCCCTCAGGCGCTGTGCCAGCGGGGTAAGGAGACATGCGGTGACCTTTCGGCAGTGACACATCGGGAGAGCTATGTGACTAAATTCAGCTCTGCCACGCTCCTGCCTGCTGGCGTTACAGATGAGAAACGCCATGGCTGGCGTTTCCAGATGGCTTGGAAAATATGTCCTACAAAAAGGGACAGGAACATCACATTATGGCCTGCTGGGTAGGCTGTCCCCATGTGGGGAGAGTTAAACATAGTTTGGGAGTCAGAGCAATTCAGTTCAACATCTCACTGCTCCTTGTGTTCCACCTCATGGCCCAAGCACTGGAGAAAATCCTTGCACACTCATAGAATCACAGAATCACAGAATGGTTTGGGTGGG